>NC_058497.1:20498829-20801079 GCF_020382885.2 Scatophagus argus | reverse complement strand
TTTGTTGTTGGAGATGAAGCGACAGTTTTGGCATCTGAGTAGTTCAGTGAAATACAGCAACTGAGTGCTGACATGAATTAATTTTTTTAAGTAAATTCATTGCTGAGCAGTTGCAGAGCAGCTTGGTGAGTTGTCAGTGTTGTTGTTTATTGCACCTCTGTCGGTGTTTGTTCTGGGTTATTCATGGGTTGACTGAGCATGAAAGAAACCCTCCTGTCTCTTGCACTCGCAGTCACATCTACTCACACATTTACATCTGGGGCTGCCTGGTGCAACTCAGACTGTACAGCAAACCACAGTCTCATACCACTGTCCACTGAGCAGCTCTACTGTAGCTGGTAAGAATGATAGTATTGTGCCACTTCAGTGAGGTTGCAGCACAGAAATAAGCACCTCCAAATTTAATAAAAGGCAGTGACAACTAGAAGCATTTTATATTTGATTTAAAAGAACAGACATCAGAGCTTAAGGACATTTGCTGCAGATATGTGATGCACCGAAACTAAAAGCTGCTTCAGCAGGCTTTATTTTAACTGTCAGAAGAGCATCCAGACCAGCTCCTGAGCATTTGAAAAGTTTGTGATACGGAAGCAGAGCAGAGATATACAGTAATACTGCAGCATTAATTACTTAATGAAGTCATTAAGTAACCAATAAAGTGGAAGTAGTAAGTCATAAAAATAGCAATTAACTAACTAAAAGTAATAATATTTTAAAATCAATCTGTTGATGGACTTGCAGCCTACCATTCTGCCTCAACCTGAGAACTGAAGCATAATTGTATAGACATGATTGTCACTGATTAACTGTTTGTTTTAAGGAGACCTGTCAAGATTATTATTATTATGCTACATAGTGGTGGAATAACTTTATGAAGCATACTTGTTTACTGTATGGCTGTGATAAACAGAATATTTGTGAGTACCAGCAAATACAGTCTCAGAGCAGTAATGATAACATACTGTTTTAGAGCAAGAACTTCATCTGTGTTTTAGTGGTGTGTCCTCTTGAGTTTGTACTATGCTGTACCCATCATTAGGGGATCCCTGTTGAAACCCCACCACTCATCTTTCTCACCAGTCCTCGGTGCCAGTTCCCCCTCTCCCCCTCACCTTCTCCTCTGGGTGCTAATTAATGTGTGGAGGCTGAGAAGTTAACCAAGAGCTACATTATAGCAGCATCCCTGTGTCTCCTGTCCTCCCAGGACAGAAGATGCTACTTTTGAAACCACATGAGCACAGACTCACATACAGACACCGATGTTCGCTCATGGATCTTTCTGACTCACTTTTTCGTTTTTGATCCCACTTCCTTCCTAGTTACATACACATACTGACAAATATACAATATATTCACTATATGCTGTTCAAATTATGATTTACCAAATGCTGAGCTTAACCATGTGCTGTCATAAGGGAATACCAGAAACTTTCTGACAAACTTGATACTTGCATGCTATCTCGGATCTAAATCAGTTTTTGCAACATATTCAGCTACAATAGGAAACAACTTACTTGGGGTCTCAAAATATATAATTGACTGATTTCACCATTGAATTGTTGTAATAAAATAACACATAGTTTATAGTGAATATGTTTCATATTTTTATGTTGCCGTTTTTAGCAGTTTTTATGATAAAATGCGTATTTGAGAATAATATTGTCTTAGAGCACAGCTGCTACTTATCATGTGAGAAAGAGTCTGTTCTGATAGAATGGTGGCATGAGTTAAGATGTAGGCTGGAACACCTGCTCTCACTCATTGGCCTACCTGCTAATGCTGAGTCATGATAATGTTTTAGGGTTGTATACCTGGAAAAGAAAAAAAAATGCACTTTTAAACAACCAGATAAAATATTGACTTTAACAAAGATGGTAAGACATGCACAATCCCACTGATTAATAAAACACATAAGAGTAATGGACGTAAAGAATATATTCATAATTAAGAGCTTTTTCCAGACTCAGTGTATACCAGCACTTGTTTTATTAATGGACCTATACTGTGACCTCAGGAAACCACATGATGTGCATTTTAAATGTGAATATAACCACCTTATAGAACAAATAAACATGCTTTAGACTCATGGATGAAGACAATGACCCTGAATTCTGTTACAGATATTTTATCATTTGTATCGCATATAGTCAATTTAATTTAAAGTAAATTTTAAGCAAACATTACAAGTCCTAATGTGTGTATGTATAGTTTGTATATGTATAAGTGTCTGTTTGAGGTCACAAGTCTCACTATTATGGATCAGAGACAAAATCACATTCAATCACTCCTAATCAGAGCTGTGAATAATTTGTATAGACCGTGTCAGTTTCAGTAAGGATTATATGGAACGTAAAGAATGCAGCCACTTATAAAGCAAGGTGCTAATGTTTGTGTATAGCAAGTGCTGGATGCATAATTGAAGTTTTACCGTGCTGTGTGTAATAAATCCTCTTGACTCCTATTATTCATTGCATAATGGCTTCCATTCATCATTGAAAACATGAGGTAAATTAGCTGTTGGAACCTTGTGTTTGGCTCGAAGGCTTCTCTGAAAACATCTGTCAAAGTCTTGTCTGTTAGTTAATTTCTGTTAAAAAAAGACACTTTAATTATGTAATATAGCCTTTTTTTTAGATGCTGCAGTTACATTTTAACAATAGAACATCTCCATACAATACACTTTTGAATGGGAGATGTTTTCCAGACCTCACATACATTTCTCCTGAGATAATCCTCACATTTTCTCCTCATGAGTACCGTATTTTTTAGATCATCACACTGCTCAGATGAAATGTGTCTGTCTCCTCCCATTATATTCAACCCTTCCCCCAAAATGATAATTAAACGAGGAATGCATCAGAAAGCCTAGAATTAATGTACTTAATTATGCATCCTTGACACATTAATCTTTCATGATTTGGGAATCAACATTCTTAATTATTCAAAACTGCAAAATGTATGAAAAGTTAAATGTGGAAAAGGCAGAACAGATGAATACAGGAATGACAATAAACAAAAAAACAAAATGCAAGTGGAGGTTGTGTAGTAAAGGTCTAATACCACCTAGTGTGCAACAAGGCTCTCTCTCAGCTCTTCATCAATCAGTCAAAAATGTGCATCAGGGATGAAGACTGGGTTTAATTACCTGATGAAAAGTTAATGCAGGCCAGAGGAAAAAATTGCCCAAGTGATGCAGAGGAGATCTTTGACCTGGAACATCAGCGCTGCTGGGAACTCAGACCTGTGGGGACAGGCAGAGGGCCTAATTTGGTGACCTTGTTGTGTTAAAGTAAAACTCAACCTACAGTAAGTGGATTATAGTGGAATGTACAAAATAATAGATAACCATAGTTTTTTTTTTGATCTGTCTTTCTCCAGCATCATCATCTTGGAAGGAAAGTAACCTTTACTCTTTTGTTGTTGTTTGACGTGTGTTGTTTGTTTGTTGTTGATGATCGTCAAACAGTCGTTAATCCCCCATTAACTGAGAATGAAAATTAATTGAATTTGTCAGGTTTAAATGGTTGCAGAAGATGAAAGGCCACATTTTAATCCACCCATATTTCAACAAAGACGAACCCTTTTATGTTTGTTGCAAGGTCATGCTAATGCTGTGTATGCTGTTCCTGTCAATTTGTGTACACAGCGAATGCATTTACTCTCTTCTGTGTTGTGCATGTAAATAGGTTTCAAGTTTGCGTGTTCTGAAGGTCCATCTAAGGGTAAAAGTGGAGCAAACATTGACCTGCACCTCTGAAATCTTCTGTAGTCTGACAATGACGTAAGCCACGGCCCTGGGAAAGAGTTGTTACTGTGGCTGGAGGTCACCCAGGAAGGTCTGTTGGGATGACACAAGGGCTCCCAGCATGTTTTCTGGCCACTGCTGCTTCTACTGCAGGCCACCATAACAAAGACAGTGGCCCGAGCCAACACTTGGCCTCTTTCTCTGGCCCTTGAAGGCAATCACATAAACACGTGCACTGTGTCTGTGTGCATACACACATAACTGTGCATGATAGCTAACCAAGGTTCCCCATGAGGGTCTTGGCCTGTCATCTGACAAAGCCTAACAATAGCAGTGAGCAGATGCCTGGGTTGTGGGGCCAAACAGATGGATGGTCCAAGTGGCTTTGGATAAGAATCACCCTCCTAACCCATAAGGGCAGCTTGGGGTTTTGGCTGTCAGGGTGCTATGTTTTTAGATAAATTAGCACAGCAAGAGAAAAAACAGTGGGCTTTGCAAAAGTCCAGGAACAGCTTGCAGGAAGGCAGGCATAAAAGAGAGGCTTACTAAGGGTCCGGAATCCCGAGTCTAATCCCCCCACCCATTGGTTGGAAGGCCAGAAGGGAGGGCCGGTATCTTTCCATGAGGGACTGAAATATTAAAGCAGTTGTAAACTATCAGGCTGGTCTACACCATGGCTGACAGGATGACTTGAAGTGGCCACTAGATTTAGGGGGCCATGGGCAGGGTGACAATGATAAGACACATCACAGTGCAGCATAACTGATTAAAAAGAAGCATAACGCACTTTACCTTGTACTTGTCTAACTTCCATCGCTTTGTAAATTTTTGCGTCTCATCCAAACTTCAGCTTTTTTTGCTCTGTGTGCTATTTCTACATTTTCTTGATGTTTTATTCCAAGGATTAGCGACCATAAAAACCTGTGATATTTGGAGATCAGTGAAAGGCTCTTCAAAGAGCCTCAGTGTCCTGCTGATGCTACATTGTCAGGCATGTGATGAGGCCTGTGTCGGCAGGCAGATGTAATTTGAGGAAGAGGAGGTGTTAGCTGTCTGACCTCTGGCTTGTCTGGCCACCCTCACAGTATACAGAGTATTGAAAGTCTGGCAGTTGAACAGGGAGGTGCAGGCAGAATAATGGTCCTGAGTGGAGTGGGAGAGGGTGCTTAGCTAGGGTAATTTAGGAGCAGGGCATACGGATGGGATTGGGGTTAAAGAAGAGACTCTGCAGGGCGGCAGTGATTAGACAGAAGGACTCTCTTGAGCACAGCAATGGAACTTTGCCACTATGATAGAAGAGGAAGGGGGGGGGGGGCGGACCCACCTAGTGACATCATTAAAATGGGCAAAACTGCAAAGGGTGCTGACTGTAGAGTTTGGGGATTCCATAATCAAAGGACTCTTGTGAAGTCCTTATGACACCGCTGATCATGCTTTTTGTTAAAAAGCAAGTAGGACACCAGGTTGCTATGCTCAGTAAAAATGTCCCTGCGGTCAGCAATGTACATTAAAGGCTTTCCCAGAGGATAAGGATACGGGAAGGTAAACAATCAGCAGCCAAGTGCTGGAATGCTACACTGCAGTATCAGGCCCCGATCACATACAACCACAAGAATTAAGAAATAGCACAAGTCATCATGCAGTGAAGCTGCGGGGTAGTTAAATAAACACCCTGAGGTTCAAGAGGTCATTGTTGAAAAGGGGGGGGGGGGCAATGAACATGTGCAAACTTGCTACAGGCAATTTGACAGCAGGATGTTGCAGACCTATCAAACCAAGAAAGGAATATACAATGCCCGTAGTCGTTGAGCCCCCCTGGCTCTTATTTATCTTAAGGCAGAACATAAATGGAAAACTGCAAAATGGCACTCGGCACCTTCATGCAGCCTATGTCTGTTTGGACATTAAGTGTAATGAAAGCCACACGTCTCCTGTCTGGACGGGTTGGAAATGATGCAGCTCAAATGAACCTGCCTCTCAGTTAAATGTTTTCACACTTCACACTCCATTATGGTGGTGCTGATGTGAGCAGCTCCAGGTGAGCAGCGGGGATGAAGACTGTCAGAGGAGGAGAGGGGCTGCGCTCCTTAGAATGGGAGTGGGAGAAAGGAACGTGAATGGAGCCACAGCTCATTGGGAACATCAGCCTGCTACGGGGAGGACAGGGAACATGACTCATTAGGTATGGGCCTCTGCACTTTTTATACTGAGCTGCATGTTAATGTAGCGAAGACATGGCTGAACTGGGACTCCAGTCCTAGACAATAACAGTGCTAGAGAATTGAAATATGTTGTGACATTTGCATGTAGCATATGGTGGATATAGCATCACATATCCTTCTTACAAATTAATTTAGTCAACAATAGCTTCATATAGCCTTATAACATCAACAATATGATGTGCTTGTATGATGATAGACTTGGATTGCTAATGAGAAAAATGTCTTGGATCATGCATTATGGCCATTGAAAAGCAAGTGAGCCCTGATGGAGATTGGAGTAGAGTGAAAACCTTTATCATACTAATGAGGGATATTAACCATACTTTCCAGGCATCAACGATGTTGAAAATTTTACACTTGACATTAATTGCCTTTTTCAAGTAGTGAAAATCTTTTTTTTAACCTCAAGAGTGTCATTTTATGAGGCTGAGTGAAATATCAAGGGGATTGGTAATGAATGTGGACAGGAGTCAGCCAAAAGTTTTCTATTTGCAAGGTTGAGATGTCAATAAAAAGATGAGATGGCATTTACCACTACAGACACGCATGCGCGCGCACACACACACGCAGACTTTCCTATGTGTGTCATATACAACATCAATTGTGCAACATCAATTCAGCCCTGTTAAGTGGGATAAACCATCCTGTAAACAATTACTCCACATCAAATATATGACAATGAACTGTGTTTAAACACCACAAAACAAATGAGGGCTTGTTTGCTCTTGAATTTTTCTTTCTTTTCTTGGTGAAGACTAATTAGATGCTTGAGGATACATCTGATTAAACAGCGAGCCACTCTCACAATTAAATGTCATGTGCAATTACGCTGAGAGGAGTGACTGATCCTTATACCACTTAACCCATTTGCTTGTATCTTCCCATTGTTTTCCTGGCTTTCCTTTTCCATGTCGGTTTTTGTTGTGGCCTTTGTAAAGGTAGAGATTGTTAAAACTGATTATCAATTGGAACAAGATGCCATTTGAGAATTTAGGAAATTAGACACAGCACACTGTATATATAACAATACATTTGGCAAATTTCATTGAAATCTAATGTTTTCACCTGCTATGAGAACTCAGGGCTTGACAATTGAGGGCCAACTGTTCATGAACAATAAGCTGGGCTGTTTTTTCTTATTGTTATTGTCAACAAATCCCGCAATAAAGTCCCATGCTTTTTTGACTCCTCCAGCCTGTCTCTGCCTAAGTAATAAAGGCTGAAAAAGGCTCAACAGTTTTCTTAAACAGCTAGGCACTGTAGTTTTCAGCACACTGTACTCAAACAACAGGAAACAGTGCATTTGTTGAGGAAAATTTTCACCTGCAGGTTTGTGCGATTTATGGCAGTGGGACAGTACACGTACAGGTCACTCAGAATAAACTACAAGGCCATATGTCACCCAGTGCAAATCAGCCACCAGCTTTCGTGCTCCTAATAGTCAACAATGGAGGTCTGATGCACAACAACGTCAGACTTTGTATGCACTAGCAATATGTTAGACTCATTGCTGGTTTTCGTCTTTTAATGAGATTTGTTGACAAAAGCAAATAAATCAACAGACTGGTACTTCAGTTGTACTTTAGATAGCATACTTTATGTGTTGATGATGATCCTATATTCCAGACAGAGGTGTTCCAGTTTTAAGCAGATTTATGTGAGATTTTCAGCCCCCAACTGCGGTAGAAAGTGTTCCCTCTGGGTAAAACTCCCACTCGCTCACACCAAAGTGAACAACAACAACTTCAAGTGAGGTCCCTTTGCAAGTTGCCTCGAGTCTTGCATGCTTTCTGCCACATTTTTGTTGTTTTTTGCGTGTTGCTCACCTGCAGTGATTTATGTGTGTACCCAGCAAGGTTTTAGCTATCATATTTTAACTTTATTCTTAGGACTCTTCTTGCAGTGTAGGCTAGACTCAAGCCTCAATGCCATGTGCACCTGGCCTGCACCTGAATCTGCTGTGTTATGGTGTATTTCAAAGAAATCACATTATTTTGTCTCATTTAAACGCCTTTTGAAGAGACACTTGCTGCTGAGGTGTTTTTGATTTGATTCACATGGGGTGACCATTTGCTATATCACAGCCTAGTCTGCAACAGTTAATCTCAAGGGGGCTCCTTTAGATTCTGCCCCGTTCTTCTGCACTGCTGTGATCAGTCACCTGTTCTCTGTTTCACACAAAGCTTGCGTGGGCCATGCAGTGTTCATCCCCAGCGCTGCCATATTGCTGGGAGAGGGTGTTTTCCCCAGAGTAATCCTGATTTACTCCTCCGTAGAGCCTGCACAATGCTGCCTCGATCGGCTGTGGAGTTGTAGTGTACAGCCGGATCCACCCTGCTTTTCCCCTCTCTCTCACACATTACCCCACCCATCTTACATACTCTTCATCTGTTTCCAGAGGTGAGATTTGGAATCGGGTGGGAGTGTGTCCAATGGCATTAAACCACAGTGGAGCTTGAATCACAGATTAGAGCAGAGGAGGGACTGTGCAGAGTGGGGCTGGGTGGGAGGTGATACAGTGGTGAGATGGGGCTTCAGGCGCCCGAGGAGGGTGGACAGCTCTCATCGGGGCCAGCAGGGATAGAGGAATAATACAGAGATGTGGGGCTTGAAATCCAGAAAGGGATAGGCTTAAATCTTGTGCTATTGAGATGGAGCTTTGGGGCTAATAAAGGATTCCCTTGAAGGAAGAGTGAGAGCTCGGCAGCCTCCAGAGTTTGTAGTGTCCCTGCTGGTGCCAGAACAGACCCATTTATCATCTGTTTTCCCTCTGAACGCTGCCTTATTCAAGGAAGAGTCAAATTTGCCTTCATGTCAGTGTGGTTTTGTCAAATCTTACTGACCTGTTAGAGTGTGCTCAAATTTGTCTCCTTAAACCAGCTTTAGAATGCATATTGAGATGTACAGAAGCACCCGACTTCAACAGCTCTTAAAATGAATATTATTTGTCAGTGTTTTGAAGATAGAGTCTCCTCTCCTCTCCTCTCCTCTCCTCTCCTCTCCTCTCCTCTCCTCTCCTCTCCTCTCCTCTCCTCTCCCCTCCCCCTTTACTCTATACTTGTAACTGGTGTTTCTTCTTCTTAAATAAATCTATTTAATTATTTTATAAGTTATATCTTTACAACATATGTGATATAATAATCATTATGTACACAACAAGAATGTTTGAAATATGAAAACAACCAAATACTATATTGCTTATTTTTGTGTGTGTGTGTGTGTGTGTGTGTGTGTGTATGGGTGGGTGCGTGGGTGGTGGTGGTGGTGGGGGTTCTATGTCATAGATCTGCGGTGCATGTATTGGCAAAAACTAGCTGTACATTCACATCCTCTGCTTCTTACAGCATTAATGTCAGTTAGGAAGAAAAAAACCTTATAGACATTATTTACATTTGGGTGAACTTTCAGAAAGGTAAATACATCAATCTTATATGTTCTGCTGTGTGTGTGTGTGTGGGTGGGTGAATGAGTCCATCAGTCTTCTTTGCAGTCATTAATAAGAGTCAGGTTCATAAATAACAGGACTGGGAGGGCCTGGTATTTGCATGCCAGTAGTACCCCCGTGTCATTAGCACATTAAACCCAGTAAAAATGGAGAGTCTGTCCACAAGTTAGCCCACGGCATACTGAGAATTGTCAGGAGATCCGTCAGTAAGGAGGCGCTTGAACAGTGCAAGCAACATAAGTGGGTGGAAAGCATTTCAAAATGGTTTATTCTTTTTGGTAGCAGGTGTGAGGGTCAACACTGAGTAACAGGAAAGTGTGGCATGATGAACATTAGGGTGAACTGCGTGGGCAAGAACGTTGTTGAATAATTTCCTTGAATATTTGCCTGCAAGGGTGTAGAGCTGGTGCTTGATGAATAGTCAGAGCTGCTCATGTAAAAGAGGTTTTTACTGACCGTTGATGGATCTAATGTGAACTCCTCCTTCTGCAAATGCAGCCCCAGATGTTTTGTTGCCATTAGGACTGTAGGTATTTACATTAAAGATTAATGTTTTGATTGTTCCTCTGCTTACTTCTGTTTTTCTATAAAATGTCTGAAATTAGTGACACATTCCAGTACTCAAGATTTGGACATTCCAGAGAACATCTTCAAATTTTTCAATTTTTCTGGGCTACAGACCGGAAACCAAAATGTATTCAGTTTACTATTACATAATTTTTTTTGCTTCATAAACCACTGCTTCCTCTCCTTCTTCTTCTTCTCCTCCATGTTTGTTGGTGGAAACCAACTTTAAAGGTCCATACTTCTACCTTCCATATAAAAAAAAGTGGAGATGGTGCACAAGGTGTTGGTGATGGTGTTTTATTGGCTCTCTTTATCAGCTATAATTTCATCATTGCAATAATAAAAGATGATTCCCATTTTTGGACGCTTAAGTTATTGGGCCAGTCATGCACACCTAAGATTAACCAGGAAAGGAAAATATTCACAAGTTGCCAATTGTAGTTTGAATCAGATTTTCTTTGCACCGCCTGGCATCTGTATTAGCAACAGTAACTCCTTAAGGAGTCTAACCTGTCTCCCAGCAAGTACCGAAATTAGGACAACTAGCCTGCACTAGCCAGTTATTTACACTGCGCTGAGCCAAGTAGTCATTATTATTCAAATTCATTCAGTTGCAAAAGTGGGGGGGGGGGGGGGTGTGAGTGGTCTTATGAAGATGAGGAATTGCAGATAATTAGCAGGAAGGCATTTTGTTTGAACCCAGCCACTTCGACTTGGGATGAGTTACGAAGGTTGGGTGATAAACAAGCAATGGAAAAACACAAGGGGAAAGAGAAAAGAGAGAAGAAGCTCTTTCATCTAAACCCACACAGAGAGATAAGTCTAAGGAATAATCAACTGTTGTGTTGCGAGTAGACAGTTGTGGAATTAGCCATCTCCAATCTGATTGTCCCCAGCACTTTAATCCCTAATGCAGATAAATATGGCTCTGAAGTCGTTGGGAGAGCGTGGCTGCAGCAGCCCAGGGTTTGGCCATCTAACAGCTTCTGTCTAAATGGCTTTGACTGTCGATGAAACGAGGCTGTGGCAGCGGCACTGATGTGATGTTAGCTCTCTCTGTTTGTCTGTCTGCTTGCTTGTTGTTCGCTATAGGTATCATTGTTTCCATTCCATTTCACAGCAATCGGCCTTGGTGAGGGAAAAGTGCTTTTCTATCCTTGAGCTGTGTCTTTGTCATATCAAGGTCTCTAGCTTGGCTGCAGATTCTTTATAAGCCTATGAGAGTATGTGTGTGTGTGTGTGTGTGTGCATGCGTGTGCGTGCACGTGCGCGCACACATATGCGTTGATGGTTTATCTACAGTACGTGCCTGTAGTTTTTGCAGTTGAACTTCATGCATTGTTTTTTTAATGTGTGCAGGCGTGTGTGCACGAGTGTGTTTGCGTTCACAGAATATATTGAGAATGCTGATGGATCTATTTTAGGCTGAAAGAGTCTCTGTCAAAAAGAATTGCATTAGTATGACAACAGACATTCAAGGCTTGTTGAAAGCACAGTCACTGGAATAAAGAATCTTTTATCAAATCCAGTCTAGCACTTTTTACAAATTGTATGCAAACATCTTTCTTGTCCTCTTTTATTTTTTTAAAACTGACATATTTTGTGTGACTATTTGAATCGCCTGCTTTCTTTGGGTACATTTTTGATGCAACCATATTCAGGTACCTGCTGATGGTGCCTGGTTTTGATTTAGTGAGCGTGTCCTCAATATAGCAAAAAATTTCAAGCAAGCACGTTTATGCAGCTATGCAGCTCTGATGATGCGTTTTGTGGTTCATGCCTTTTTCTGTTTTAATTGCATCCTGATAACCAGGATAGAATGTTGCGCAAAGTAATTAATAGCACACCCCTTTTATGAGTACATTTATAACACACAAGCAGACTCGCATAGACACACACTCTTGTGCACACACAGGGCTATGGTGAGGTGATCAATCAGCCTGCGACAATGTTCAAAACACACCGTTGTTCCCTCCATGGCTGGCTTTATCAACAGGCTAATTTGTCTCACTCTGCACCTCAAACATTATGAGTTCTTACACATTTAGCCCCACACCTTCCCCCTTTTATCTTCCTACCCACCACTTAATACAGCAATTATAGAGCTGTGGAGGTTGCAGCTTCCTATTAACTCTTGCCAGCTCAGGCTAGTTGCCACAGTCACACACTGTAACCTGTAGCCTGCTGTGACAGCTAGTGTTCAGCAGACAAGTTGATAGCTACCTCGGCTCATTGTCTCTCCTTCTCTTCTTTTCACAACACATCCTGCACATATTCTCCTTACATTATTTCTTGTATGCTAGGCTCATCGATCTTCCTGCTTACGATTCTTTCCATCTCATATAGAGCTTCACTGGGTTGATAAGGCAATCAGCACTACAGTAGCATTAAGGAGGTAAACACATTAGCACTGCTGCTGCGTTCTCCCTCTCTCCTTTCAGTCCTTTATAGTTGCCCACACCCTGTTCCCGTCTGGCTCCACGTCACTCTTCTTCACTCTGTCCCTTGCTCTCGCTTACTTTTCTGCTTTCATGTGCTCTCCTGCTCCTTTTCTGCCCTCACGCTCCAATCTTTCATGTTGATTTCAAAACTGGCAAGTCCACAGATGAAAAGTGGAATGGAGTCGGTTGAAGAGAGCCAATTTCCTTGTCTCTTGTGAAGATTAGCTGGGGCTCATTGGAACGTATGCTTTGTGTTTAAGAGCCTGCCAAATGACAGAACACGGTTGGGGGATTCATAATTATCCTTTCATTACTCTGCATGTACAATGACTGCCTCCATTATAAAGCGCAAGACGATGTACACAATCACATTACCCCAGACAGCACTGAAACAGGTGCATCTCTTGTACATTACAGTTGATGTCTTTTTGATAACATGATCATTCTCTTGATTATTTCATTTTGAAGTGAGCAATTGACTATCAAGCATGATATTTTACAAATAGCAATGAATTCTAACAACACTACCATTGTAATACTGGACTGTCCTGCACACACACACATTACTACACAATACTACACTGGTTTAGTAACCCTAAAGTGGCTACTGTCTATATTTATATATATGCACCATTTAATGTCCATTTCACCTGTATTTTTGCATAGCATAACTTATCAGCTGTACATTTCCTCTTGTCTAGTCTACTACATTTAATGCACATAGCCATCTGTATAATATGTTCATAGTACCAAATCTGTAAATCACTTAAAAAACAGGCAATCTGTTATGCAATGTAACCTTTAGGTATTAAGAATAGCTGCATATCACCATATGATGCCATAACAAAATTGTTGTCTTCTTTTCTGGTTTACCTGCCATTTATGTAGGATTTCAAACAACGTGTGGAATATATACACATTTTATGAGACAGAACAGGTTTGAAGGATCACAGGGGAAAAAATGACTAACATTACCAAAGCCAGGGCACCGTTCTTGTGTCAGCATTACATTGAGAATATTTGCTGTCCTTGCACTTGTCACTTTTTTTACATGCATGTAAAATGACTGATTGCATTTTAAAATTCTCTGCCAGGTCCAAATTATTTCTTGAGTGTTACATTTGGAGAAAAATTTTAGGTTTGTAATTGTGTTTGTCTTGCTTAGACAATGTTTGCAAATGCAAATAGAGGCACCATCTGGGTGCTTGTGTGCACATACGTACACATGGTCTGCCCATAGTGCCAAATGGTGGAGCGAGGACTGGGTTTATGGGTTTTTGAATGAGGATGGGATCGAGCAAATGGGTGGTTTGGCTGTAGTATTTCTGTCATCCCACCACAAACAGAAAAACAAGAGGACTGCAGGCTTGTGAATAGACTCCGTTATTAACCCCATAAATCACTGGATTGCTGATGGTTTCCATATATGAGACAATTCATCAGATTTTCTCCCTCTCTTTCTCATTTGCAGACACATGCGCACATACCTCCCCCCCCAACACACACACACAAGTACACATGCGTAGACATGTACAAACACATACACTTGACAAATGGTAAATGTTGCAAACTGTCCACACAGGAGCACGACAGTGCATCTTGGTCACCATCGCTGTTTTGTGCAGTTTCATTTTCCTGCATATCCACACTGAGAGGGATAGTTTCTTTCAAAAATCCATCACATCCTGGCTTGGTCTAACTAATGGTCTCAGACAAGGCATTTGCCACTTGGGCTACTTGGCTACAAAGATAAAAGATTCTCTCTCCTTGAATAATCCTGGTGATTCTCATGGTTCCTCTGAAAAAAAATAGAGGGTAGATAAGATTATAGGTAATGAAGAGGAATGGATTGAAGCAAAGCAGAGGGAAGTGGGAGGGGGTCTTAACTCCATGACCAGCAGCTTTGTGATAGTGATTTAAGAGGCCAGAGAAAGAAGATAAAGGCTTGTGCATTATTAATGCTGAAGGGATCTAACTGGATGTGATTGGAAGTTTCTTCTGGCGTTCTTGCTGAGGAAAAACGAATATTCATCAAAGTGCCAAAGTGTGTGTGTGTGTGTTCTCACATCACTGCCTCACGAAACGATATGAACATTTGAATCTTTATTTGGGTCCCATCCTGTGTTGTGTGGTATAAAAATAGCACTCATCTAAACCGTAACTCTTTCCTTTTTCTTTTTTTTTTCTTTTTTTTTTTTTTTTTTTGCTCTTTCCCAAGATGAAAGTGTACATGAAATGAACTAAATGCATCAAAATGAATTTTTTCAATCAATTGTGCAAAAGTGAGCCTCATTTCTTTTCTGTCCTGCAGTGATTTCAAAAAAGCATACAATCTGGGCGAATGTTTATCTGCAAGTGAGGAGAGGTTGTGCAGCGCCGATGGAATGGCAAACCGTGTCAGTGGAGCGCGCTCAGGTCCTTGGGCACGCGGACCGGTCCTGTGAATGCATGCACGGCCGTGTGTATTGTACATATTTGTACACGTGTGTTTGCGTGAGATTGAGTGTAAGCTTGTGGTTAGCTGTCGTCCCCAGTGCAGATTGATGGTTCACAGACAGGTAATTTATGACCTCTTGGTTGCTGGCAGGGAGAAAGGTGACACGCGACTTTCCCTGCAGATAAATAAGTGCTGCTCCGGGGCCCACATCACCTCACCCCTGCGTGTTTGTGAAAGAGCAGTTTCAGTTCTATGTATTTATTTATTTATTTATGTCTTCTCAAAGAGCTTGCAGCTTTGTGTTGGTCTTCTCATTCTGCTCTCTTCCTTTCTTGTCTTTCATTATTCACACCTTTTACCACTTTTTTCCTCTGTGCCCCTCTTTTAATACCATGTATCCTCCCACCTTTTTCCCTCCTGCTCCTCTCCCACCCTTGGTTGTCTTTGTTTTGTCAGCTCTCTCAGCAGGGAGCTCCGGAATTTGACATGCCAACCATCATTTACAGGAATACGGTGTGAAATCGATCTCATGGAGAACCCCGCTGCAACAGTAAATTTGGGATGGGGGGGTTACAGATTAATTTCAAGGTCTTTTTGGCCAAAACACATGGCCTGTCTGACAGGGAGAGAACATATCATATTGTAATTCATCATGTGTCCATACTCTATGCTGCCCACATGTCTGTGCCAGGGGTTTATTGAGAGAACACGACAGTTTCATTTGAGCTGAAATAAACATCAAATCGTGGCCGAGCTCAATCAATCCCTTTGTCTGTCCAAGTAATTCTTCCCCAGAGAAGAAAGCTGTAGTGAGGCAGGCAGGAGTAGGAAGTCGAATGGCAGAGAGGGGAAAGAGATGCAGGAGCAGAGGCTGACTGATGGATGAGGAAGTTATTGCACCGCTGGGAGGATGTGTCATTTATTGCCAGTTGCTTGTCTCCTGTTGCCTGTTGTTTCTTTTATGGCAGTGATTACAGAGCGGATGCATGGACAAACAGCTCCCCCAGAGATCCCCATCAGCCATATAAAACACATGCACATAGACACACAGACAACCTAGATATTAACCTCGCACAGTGAGCCAAGCCACCAGCAAGATGCTTAGGACACAGTGCAGGTATGGGGAGAAAATCGTCGGGAAAAGTTACATTTGTCAGGTCTGCTGCAGGACCTTGTCCCGTCCCTGATGTGATGTCGTGCTAAAGCCGCAGTCCATCAGACATTGAGGAAGTTCTTCACTCTGCCGGGAACCCATTAACAAGCACGGTCACTCTTTCCCACATCAGTCAGCTGGTTGAAATAGCAAAACATGATATGCTTCATCAATATAGATAAAAATATTTGCGTCATTTCTCCACTGAGTCAATTCTTTATCAAGTCGTTACGCATCCGAGTAATAACATAGACTAATGAGCCCTTAATAAATGTAAGTATATTTGCACTGACATTTTAAAGACATAAGATTAAAAAACATGATAAAAGAGATTGAACCTAATGGTCTTCATCAGCAGATACTGCTTCCTCATGTGATAACAAACAAAGGCTTGTAACACCTGTTCAGAGATGATCTTTGGTGATAACAGAAGTGAATACCTCCTGTTATTAAGCATTGATTTAACCTTTTAGACAAAACAGAATTAAAATTCAAAATTTGGGACAAATATAGTTGTGTATGGCCACATCTGTGCTACCACAGGGGGGGCCCAACGTTTCCAAGTTTTAACAGTGGCTTTGAGGCACTGCCATTTCCATCAATCACAATAATTAAAAACAAACAAAAAATCTTTACACATACCAAATACTTACTATACTTATATAATACTTATTAAATTATACGTGATCATTGATTGATTGCACAGACATTCAGTGTCATGTCTGTCATAGTTTGAAATTTTTTGCGACACATTTCGGTTGGTTTTAAAATTTTGTTTTGTGGTGTGGTATGTAGTCCTATTACACAGGCAGAGTTCTGCACAGAGTTCTCACACAGTGTCTTTCACCTCAGCTTCTTAGATTGACTAAGTGACCACAAAAGACTGGTTATGTTGCCTCACCGCTATGGCAACAGAAAGATGTAGCAGAACAGCTGCAGCCTGAATGTACAGCCCAACCCAGCCCTAATTTTCTATCCAAGGACAATGGCAATTTAGTAGTGCCTCTTTCTGACACTGTGCCAAGCCCTGCTCTTCTTTGTTGTCCTATTTTTCATAATAACACTTTCTTCCAGGGCTAAACAATAACAGAAGGCAGGGACTTTAATAAGCCTCCATCTCAGCCCTGTGCAGCTCAGGGGCTTGTGGCAACAGTAACTGTGTGTATTTATTATTGATGGCTTGCACCTTGGCCCTGTGTTTGCAGTGGAGGAACGGAACAGGAGAGAAACCAGGTCATCTACTGCACAGTGCCGGAGGCCCAGCTGACTCACCCAACCAGCTTTATTGCATTATTATTGCATTTCTTTCATTACTGCTATCGCCTGCCTTTTCAATACCTCTGGCTTGGAGTCACAGTTCCCACAGAGTTTACCTTATGGCCTCATGGAGAGCCACTTCTCACTACTACATCTACTCTATTACACGCACACACATACACGCACTCACACAGTCATGCCTTACTGTTTCACTCCTCTCAATCTTTACATGCCCCCCACTCACTCACCCACCCTGCTTTCCCCCACTTTAAAGTTATTTTTCTCCTCTTTGAAGAACAGCGATAACGATTTGCCTTGGAAACACACCACTTCTATTCACTTCTGTTAAGTTGCTTCAAGGTATAATTTGCTGAATCAAAAAGGGATGTTTTGCTACAAGCGTTTGCTCAGTGTTTTACTCTTGGGTGATATTCGAGCCTGGTGGATGATTATTTTCTGTTTAACAGCCTAGTTTTACACATGGGTATGTGCTGCCGGTGCAATTAGGATGGACAGAATGCTGTTGCTGAAAATTATGTTTTGAGGTCAAATCCATAGTAAACATGGCAGATATATCAGATTGACCCCCTGTATGCATTTTATGTTTTAAAGGGGTGCATTAACTTGTGTTGCTGGAATTCTACATGTGACACCCACACATTCAAGGTGAAGTAATTATAAACTGTGGGTTGAGGGGAATGGTCACAGAGTTTGTAAACACTGAGGCAGAACATTTTTATCCCAGTCATATTGCTCTTTCTGTCACAGAGAAGGCAGTCGTGGGTGTTTGATCTCATTAATGTGGTGATTAAGTGTTCATTGTCTCATATTTTTCCACCAGAAAAGATTTTTCTCTTTTTATGTGCCTGTGAATAGTGAATGTAATGGTGCTAAATGATACCATCATGTCCTGCATGAGCCATTACTGTTTCAGGGTAATTGTGTTTCCCAGAATTAGCAGTAGGTCAGCCCATTGTATTATCTCACCCGGTGATCATGGAGATGAAAACTGGACTGAAATGTGTCCTATTCAATCATGCAAAATGTACTCTTAAAACAGTATACATGTGGCTTTCTTCACTAAAGCCTTTCATCTTGCTTTTCAATCACTGATGATTTGTTTTTTTTCTTGATATTGTTTGTAACTGACACATGTCAGAGAAGGCGAATACTTGACACAAGATGTAAGAACTTGTTGGTCATGCGGTTTTTGATTTACATTTAAACGTTGGATTTTACACATTGATTTTACACACATGTGTTGTACACAGTTAGGTATTTAATTATATTCCCCACAGTTCTGCTTGCAGTCTTTCATCCACAATGTCATGCCTGGTGTTTTTTGGTTATGCTTTGTCTTTTGATTTCTGTCCATGTGCCATGTTTCATGTTTGTCTTGTGCTTCCATGTATTATGTTCAAGGTTTTTGTCATGTCCTGTTTTATTTTGAAAGCGTCACTTCCCCTGTGTGTCCCGTTTTCATGTAGCTTTGCTTTGGTTTTCCTGATTGCTTTCTCCCTCCTGATGTGTGTCACCTGTGTCTCGTTGTCTTGTCTATTTAGTCCTTGTCTTCCCAGTCACCATTGTCAGAGCGTCTGTGTTTTTTCCCCCACGTCATGTCAGGATCTTTTTGCCTTGCCATGCCATGCCATGCCTTGCCATGTTTTTTTGTAGATCTTCTGCCACAGTAAGAGTGCGCTACTAAGTTGTTTTTTGTTATAATTAATAAAAGACAATTGTTTTTGGACCACCACGCCTGCCTGCCTGCTCCTTTTAGACTCTGCATCGGGGTTCAGAAAATTTCTGCGTTAGCGACGCCGACTAATCGTGACAGAACGCTCTGACCACAATGAACCCCGCAGAGTCACCGTTTTGGGGCACCAGACTGGCAATCAGGCCCCCTCCCAGTCTGGGCCACCTCTGGAAGGTGCATATGTATCGCTTGAGGTCCAGGGGAGGTCTGCACCCAGCGACTGGCTTCCCACAGCCGGTGCAGACTCCGCAGACTGAGCCGCCTGCCGTCACGGAGGTCACAGTTCCTGTCCCTGTTCCTGCTCCGCGGACCAGGCCGCCTGCCGCCGCGGAGGTCACAGTTCCTGTCCCTGCTCCGCGGACCAGGCCGCCTGCCGCCGCGGAGGTCTCCGTTCCTGTACCTGTTCCTGCTCCGCGGACCAGGCCGCTTGCCGCCGCGGAGGTCACAGTTCCTGTCCCTGCTCCGCGAACCAGGCCGCCTGCCGCCGCGGAGGTCTTCGTTCCTGTCCCTGCTCCGCGAACCAGGCTGCCTGCCCCCGCGGAGGTCTTCGTTCCTGTCCCTGCTCCGCAAACCAGGCCGCCTGCCGCCGCGGAGGTCAAAGTCCCTGTCCCTGCTCCGCGGACCAGGCCGCCTGCCGCCGCGGAGGTCTCCGTTCCTGTACCTGCTCCGCGGACCAGGCCGCCTGCCGCCGCGGAGGTTTTCGATCCTGTCCCTGTTCCTGCTCCGCGGACTGAGCCGCCTGCCGCCGCGGAGGTTTTCGTTCCTGTCCCTGCTCCGCGGACCAGGCCACCCGCCGTCTCAGGACTCCAAGCTTCAGCTGATGGACCGCAGCCCACTGTTCCAGGACTGGGTTCACCAGCACCCCAAGCTACGCCAGGGCTCCATGCTTCAGCTGATGGACCGCAGCCCACCGTTCCAGGTCTGGGTCCACCAGCACCCCAAGCTACGCCAGGGCACCCTGCTTCAGCTGATGGACCGCAGCCCATTGTTCCAGGTCTGGGTCCACCAGCACCCCAAGCTATGCCAGGGCCCCATGCTTCAGCTGATGGACCGCAGCCCACTGTTCCAGGTCTGGGTCTGTCTGCCTTCACGTCTCGTCTCATCAAGTCTCCACGTCTTGCCGCCAAGTCTCCACGTCTCGTCAGGTCACCACGTCTTGCCGCCAAGTCTCCACGTCTCGTCAGGTCACCACGTCTTGCCGCCAAGTCTCCACGTCTCGTCAGGTCACCACGTCTTGCCGCCAAGTCACCATGTCTCGTCAGGTCTCCACGTCAGGTCACCGGATCTCCACGTCTCGTCAGGTCTCCATGCCTCGTCGGGCCGCCACAGAGGCGGTTCTTTGTTCGGCCGTTGGCCCTGACCCAGCATTCAGGCAGACCGCCTGAGGCCTCGTGTTATGTCCTGGCCCAGCATTTGGGCAGGCCCCCTGACTCATCAAGCCCCACCTGGGTGTTGAACTGGGGCCGCCCGCCCGAGATTGCAGGTTGGGCCACTGCCCTACACCAGGGCTGAATCCCTGACTTTGTTTTTTACTTGTTTCATGCCTCTTTGGTTTTCCCCCCCTCCAGCCACCCAGCCTGTGTTAGACCTGTGTTTCTTTTTTGAAGGGACATCTGGGATCTGTCCCTTAAGGGGGGGGTTCTGTCATGCCTGGTGTTTTTTGGTTATGCTTTGTCTTTTGATTTCTGTCCATGTGCCATGTTTCATGTTTGTCTTGTGCTTCCATGTATTATGTTCAAGGTTTTTGTCATGTCCTGTTTTATTTTGAAAGCGTCACTTCCCCTGTGTGTCCCGTTTTCATGTAGCTTTGCTTTGGTTTTCCTGATTGCTTTCTCCCTCCTGATGTGTGTCACCTGTGTCTCGTTGTCTTGTCTATTTAGTCCTTGTCTTCCCAGTCACCATTGTCAGAGCGTCTGTGTTTTTTCCCCCACGTCATGTCAGGATCTTTTTGCCTTGCCATGCCATGCCATGCCTTGCCATGTTTTTTTGTAGATCTTCTGCCACAGTAAGAGTGCGCTACTAAGTTGTTTTTTGTTATAATTAATAAAAGACAATTGTTTTTGGACCTCCACCTTGCCTGCCAGCCTATTTGACTCTGCATCGGGGTTCAGCTATTTTCTGCGTCAGCGACGCCGCCAATCCTGACACACAAAGTGAATAAAATATTGTACAGCCTTTCATTACACATTGTGTGGTGGAAACATTCCCCTTGTCGAGCTCTTGAAAAGGAGACTGTTGCCTTGCAGTCAATAGCTGAAGTAATCATGTTCATGCTGACTCTCAGTGTGAGAGAGAGACAGAGAGAGAGAGTGGTGAGCAGTAGATTTGAAATGGGAATGGCTTTGCTCAATGTGTCTTTAAAGAAAGAGAGATAATTACTGAGATTTTCTCCTTCGTTATGTTGTCCTAACTATTAACAGTCTCAGACGTCATCATAAACTTGTATGATTACACACAAGCAAACCATGATGGCCTGTTCTGACAGTTCTTGTTACCTCCTTGTGGTATGCGTATAGCTGTCGTAGCCCACAGTGTGGAGTTACTTAAACTTTTTGAGGAGTTTCACGTCAGCAACAGCCAAGCCTATATGGACTACATGCTAGGCTTCGTAGCTACACCACAGCCTTCACTTCAGCATCACCTAGGGCTCTGAGAGCTTTATTTATTATCATCATGGGACTTAATCATCAGTCGATTTATGGAAAAATAATCAGGTAATTAATGATAAAATGAAATAATGCTTAGTTTCAACCCTAATGGCATTTTTCATTTCTGTCTAGAATGTTTGCCAGTAGTCAATTTACACAGACTGTCCATGCTCATCCTGTTGCCACTTATTTTATACTGCATGTGTCTCATAAACTTACACCCTGGCCTTGTTTAATAGAAGAGACAGGGCCAATAGAGGCCATTCAAGGCCAGAGGTGACCAGCAGCCACACATTCCTCAGGTCAGTCATAATTAGTCCACCTGCAGCCTAGGGGCTCCATAAAAATGAGATAGGTCATCTCAATCTCCAGTCATCTTAGCTTGAGCTTTTTTCCTGCGCTACTTTTAAATGTGTTCAGCGACCCCCAACTAAGTGCTTCCATAAAACACCATGCAGTGTCCCTGGGCAGTCAGGAGCCAGTCATGTTGTTTTTTTCATCTATGAATATTTCCAAAACTACTGATGCATGAAGCTGCCTGAAGTATGTCAGCGTAATATTGTGTCTGCCTTGCTCTCCTTTAAATCTTCCGGACTCTCTCTGAACACGGATCATCCAGGCACAGTCCTGTCCCCCTCATTACACAAGCAGAATGCAGTTCATCTTTATTAGAAACCTGCATACCTAACTAATAATAATTAATGGTGTCGAAGGAGACTTTTATCAGAGGGGATAGCAAATTAAGGGTTATGTAACAAAAGCCCTGTCTCTAACATCTTTAAGGGTCACGAGTTACTTTGATGCATTAATTTATGTGCTGAGAAGATGTCTTGTTTTATAAAACAGACAGCTCAATAATAACAGTATATAACCACGATGGTGTCTAATTTGTTTAAACAGTTCTGTGTATAAGTGGTTTTGGCTTGCTTTTGCTGTATTTAGACAACACAATTCTCAAGATATATTATATTATTATGGTTTTTAAACTAATGCTCAGTTGACTAGTATAATAAACATTAGATTGATTTGCTTAGAAGTAGGCCAAGTTTTAGTTAGGTCTACTTAATTAGATTAGTTCAAATTAAGTTGCAAATATTGTAATAACCATTAAATCAATTTGCAAATTACTTCACGTTAAAAATACAGAAGCAAGGCCTGCTTAGCATCAGGTAGGTTAACATCACAGATGATCATCATACTCATAACACTGTGTATTTGTACAAGTCAGTGTTCTGATTTTTAAGTTGCCTCTTGGCCGTTTGAGTCGCACCGTTCAGTTCAGCACCGCGGACAGCAACAAGCCACAGCCTCACTGCATTTTGTCCCAGCGGCTGTCTCGAACACAAACCATCCTACCTGATTACATGTCACATATAAACTTGATCGATTGAGATGGTAACGTTGACCTGTTGATACTAGGCTTGGTTAAGCTAACAGGGCAGCAGCAAGCTAAAGGTCTAAATGCCCACATTTTACACATACTGTCAAAACAGGACCTGACAGTCAAAGCTGTTTTCTTTCTACAGCTGCAGTACCTGTCTGGAGAGACCTAAAGCAATAACACTAAGGTGAGAGGGTGTGCATGAGACCTGCTTGGTGCTCTATGTTGTGAGGACACATTGAATTCTCTCATTGGTTATGACTAAAAATAAGTTCTGAAAGCTGGGGTAAATATAATAATATTCTATTGCAGTGATGAGAAGACAGAAGTGGAGGTCAGCGCGACGTGAGATCAGGGCCAAAGTGTCTCTTGTTGGTTTTGACACAAAGGCTGTATGTGTGTGTGTGTGTGTGTGTGTGTGTGTGTGTGTATACGTGCTTTTCTTACCTTGTAGGGACAAAAACCTCTTTACACGCTGGGACTCACCTTCCTTATAGGTCCCCATAATGATTAAATTTTAAGGTGAAGACTTGGGTTAAGGTTAGATTTAAGTTAAGGTTAGGGTTAGGCAAGTTATGGTTATGGTCAGAGTAAGTCTCCATAATGAATGTAGGTTTATGTAATGTCCCCATAAGGTATTAAAACATAAACTGTGTGTTTGTGTGTTTTTAGGGGTTCTTGTGTGCAACTACAGTCTCTATAGACAAATGTGAGTGCCGTCTATTGCAGCGTTTTAACATTACTCAATTAGAAAGGCATGCAAAGTGAATATCTGGATATGCATTGATAGCTACCCATAGATAGCTGGATATCTGAATTACAAAAATGTACTGTACTGTGTGCTGTGGTGTTGGCATTTTACATTAAATGCCTGCAGTACAGCACAGGAGCATCAAATGACACATGTCAAACAAGGCCTGTCAATTATTGCTTTCAGCACATTTGGGCCTTTATATTAGATCGCTACGCTAATACGTTGCATAGCAACCACCTTCCCTTCTGTGCAGGCAGCCAGAAGGACCTATTTCTTTGTAAGAGCAACGTTAATGCCTTTTGAACATGTTCAGTTTGTGTCGGGTTGATCAACAACCCTTAGCTGTTATATAATCACAGTATATTATGGCCTGTTGAGGGTTATTGCCTAATTGTATTGGCTATGATGATGACCTGCTCAAAAGCTGGGGCAAAGTGTCTTTTAATTGCAATGCATTTCTAATTTACAGTGGTCAAACTGGGGGATTAAGGATTCTGCACAATAAACTGGTGAGACAAATATCAGCAAAGAGAAAAATGCAACGTGTAATTATGTTTTTACATGTCATAAAATTGAGATCACAATATATCTCGGTGTGTCAGTGGATCAGGGCAGTGAGGTTACTGTAATGTGTCTGGCTATTTAACCTTTTTTGTAAACATCATCACAAAACATTAGCAGTGAAAAATATATCATTTATTCTCAACACTACACGTAGTTTATTAAACCATAGTTGATTCTGTACGCAAGTGCACCCATTTAAAATCTTCAGCCCTCTCTGTTCTACCCCCAACTTGCTCTCTGTATGTCAATTTAAACTTGTCTTGCTAAGCTCATCATTTATCTTCAGACTCCCATAATATTCAGACAGTGATGTCTTTTATGGCTATTATTAGAAATGGTGTCTGTCTTCAGAAGCAGGCACAAAAGTGTGAGTGGTCCCTTGGGCACTGTTTCATATCAAGGTTAACTTGTAGTGATTAGGATAAGGAGACGAGTAGTTGCCAGGGGGATGAAGGAAACGTCGGAGGAGAGGACGATGAGCCCGGAGTGACAGAAGTCTGATGTTTCTGTTTCTCTGTATACAACAAAGCTAATCTGAATACACTTTGTGTTTATTATTTCCCTCGTAAGGTTCCTTTTGGCTGCATTAGTCACGATGGGATGACGTAAACAAATAGATTCCTGTTACATAATGATCGTAGTTGCCAATGCTGACGCTAAACAATAGTAGCCTTGTAGTACAAAAGTACAGAACTGTATCATGAAGAATGAATATTTTTGAGAATCTCAAACAACTAAACAATACAGAGCAATCGATACTTTGGCAATTCCATGATTTTATTTTTGCAAAGTTAACAGCAGCCTAACAGCTTGTTAAAAACCAATCTGGGTTCTTATTATTTTCCATTCACTGATGAGTTTTGGTTAGCCAACTGATCTGTTACTTTGGGAATTCTGCCATCTGTCATTGAAAAATATCAGGAACATGAGTCACTTGATCTAGGTCAATCTTAATAACACTCAAACATTGCATTAAACAAATGTAATAACCTTCTGATGTCTTCTGAAGAAAACTGTATGCCTGTACTGTAAGGAATGAAAAGATGAATAATCCAGAGGATGTCTTGGCAGAAAACTCTGAGAACTGCTATTATTTAACTAATTATACTGACTATTGTACGGTATTTATGGCAAATCCCCTTTAAACCACAATCCCAAATTATGTATAAATCCTAATCCCAATCTTCTATCAACTGGGTCATCTTCATCGACTAAAAAAACATGTATTCAGCCAGGAGGTGGCTTCAAAAGATGTGGTTTTGGAACAAAAATTGAAATATTTCTGCTTTTTAGACCATTTGTATGATACCATGTAGGTTGAGCAAACTTTATCATGCCACCTTCTCCTTCGATGGAGTTGATCCAAAATCCTCTTCAGCATGCTTTTCTCTTGGCAGTGCCTTGAACACTGCATGGATAATCCTCGGGGGGAGAGGGCTAATGCCCCCAGATCGCCCCCATGAGAGGCGCTATCCTTGCATTCCTACTGCAGAGCTTGTTCTCCTCCCTGGTGCCGTCCCCAGCAACACAATAATTAATGAGCTCAACCAGCCTATCACTGCAGAAACCGCCCTCCCCAATCTCCATTAACCACATCATGCAATGATAATTTGACTTACGTAGGTGCTAATTTCATATAAGTTAAAAGGCAATTAGGAAAATGTGTCTTTTTGACGGGCAGAGGGATTAAGGCTAAGCTGTGATGCCACCAGTCTTCAGAGGCTGCAGGCTTATACTGGGTATGAAGGCCCCTGCTTGGCAACACCCATTATCGGTCATCACATTAATAACCCCGTATTTCACATCTCCATTTGATGTGCTACATTTAATTAAAGTGCGAGGTTGTGTGACGAATTAATGCCTAATTGGAAAGCACCTTTTGAACATTCCATTTGCCCTACACCACATGTGGTTAGTTATGGGGTTGGAGAAGTTTGTCCTGCTCCTTTTCCTAATCCCAAATCCAACCTTCTATTGTCTATAATGTTCCCACATTACTTAAATGGACACATTTTGTATTCCATAAACCTATCTTCCAGGAGATGCCTGCATCACTGTGACATCTACAACACGTAGAATATTATTCTACTTACACATTTCAACAAGGCACAAGTGCTCATTAATGCTGCCATGTTAGCGATGCGTTTGCCGTGTTGCATGTGAGAAGACCAAAAATGCATACCTGTCTCACCCACCTGCTGAAAGTGAATCTAAAAGCACTGTGTGCATCAATATTACATATTATTTAAAATGTGGACAACTGGCCTCCATCGTCCTGTTTGGAATCTTCAGCATCTGCTATTCCAGATTAGTTTAAGCTCATAAAAATGTAAATCTGCCATACCAGTGTGGAGTGTGTGTAGAAAATAATTTAAGTCCCTTTGACAAATTGTATATTTCTCATGCATTTATTTCTCCCTTTTGAAGGCTGGTGGCTGAGAATTGGAGCTAATCTGACGTTTCATAAATCTCTGACTATTTAGGGAGATATTTGAAGATAGAGGTATTATTTTCCCTCCTACCTCAGCATTCCTGCTGCAGTGGGAGAATGATTATTATGGATTTGTGGAGAAGTGGTGTTAACGAGTTTACCCACACTGTTTAGAGGCTGAAAAGCAATTTTACCTCAGTAATAACCATGCATATTGAAATATGATGTATGCTCAGCGGAGTTCCTCCATACTACATATTCCTGCAGACTATTGTTTCACCTGCCATTCTCTTCAAATCCCATCTCTCCTTCCTGTTCTGTTCCTGTGTTCTGCTCCGAAGGAAACTTGAGAAATTAAATTTTTTGCTAAATTGCGAAAGACAAACAAAGTCCCTTTACAAGCTAGTTAGCCCCATTTATGGTTGCCTTGTGCCAACTTTAAGCCTTGATTCAAAGTTACACTGAGCTTGTCACTCCGTTGGATTTCACTGGTCACATGACAGCCAGGTTTTTCCCATGTGCAGTCTCTCATGTCTGCATTTTTTCATCGTTTGTACCTCACACTGTGTAGTAATGACTCCCTTGAACTTGATTAATGCAAGTATTGATTTTATTGTTAAACGTGGGATTAGGTGCATGGACTCCAGCACTATTCATCAAAATGCACTGGCATATAATTAAATTGTCTGCTTATATTTTATGACCGTACACATTTATTAAATATTAAATTCATGTTGGTATTACATTACCCACAGGACAATGATACTGTGAGTGTAAACAGAGAGCAAAGCCTGAATGATGTTATCCATCTTTGGTGGTAGAGGTTTACCTGAAAACACAACATTAGCAAAGTTTTCGTTTAGATGCACAGTATTACCAGGGACGTTTGCTGCCCACGAGGAGCAAAATTGCAGATAGCAATCAGTAATTTATATATAATTTCAAAATTTTCAGAGTGGCTTGGAAAGCATAACCGCTTAATGCTTTGAAGAAACATGGGTCACTGACTGCAGCTGTTCAAATGAAATCCAGTGTGACATTTCCTTTTTGTATATTTAATGAAAACGTTATTTGAAGAACACAATCATTAACACAAGTTTAAAAGAATCGGAGCTGAATTATACAGTTAAAGTTAATAACCTTTTGCGAACCGTATTGTTTTTAGAGTGCGCCATGCTTTTATCTCCAAGTGAGTCACCTGATCCACTTTCCTGATAACATCTTCTACTCTCAGTACTGTCTCCCTTGTCCATCATCCCTGCTATATCTATAAAAAACTCCACACACACACACACACACACACACACCCCATTTCTGGATACTGGGATTATGGACTGTGTCCCAATGCATCCATATTTTAGAGTTGTATCTCTAGTGTCACTCTACATCTTGTCTGTGGAAGCAACATGGAGGATCCAGCTCGTGTTTAAACATGTTTATGTTGTTGACCCAGTTACTGGATTCTCACAGCGTTAAGATATGTGGGCAGGGTGGGGCAGCAGTGTAGGAATCATTTATTTCAATTTAGCTCTCTGCTTCCAGTTTTGCATGCATGCACACATAAAAGTGTGCATGGCCACACACCTCTGTGTTCATGCACATATGACATGTGCAGCTTAACCAAGTCTTGAGCTTTTCATGTGATTCTCACGTTTGGTTGATAAATGCGTGTGGTATTATTTGTGCTACATGCTAGGTATGCACATCTACTGAGCTTCTATAGATGCTATATGATTATAATACAAGTGAGCTCATGCCTGATGGATAATTGAAGACCTGAACTGTGTAGAGGAAGTGGTTGGGAAACCATGGGAAGACAGAACCATGAGTAATGCTTTAGTGTTTCATTTAAAATCCAAGGTATTCAATAATGTAGAGAGCCCTTTGAAAGCTCAGTCGAGTATTCAAGCACAGAGGTTGTCAACAACGTTGGGAAAGTTAAAGGCACAGCTTGTACCGAGTAGTGTTTGTAGCAGGCTGGGAAAACTGTATTTGTGTGTGTATGGTGGTCACAAATGTGTGTGAGAGAGCATGTCTGCTTATGTGGTTGTAGGATGTGGCAGATTTTTTGGCACTTGTGTGTTTCTATTGCCTACCATGACTTTAACTCATGATGGCTCTACCTCGCGTTGTGACTGTAACAACGGAGTTTTCCGTTGTATTTGTTCGACTAAAAATGTAAAATGCATCACTTTGCATGGCCTCCCCTGACAGAAGATATAAATCTTTCATGTACTTGCCAGAGGTCAAATGTTTAGTATGTTGTTTGTTGGTGAGAGTAATTAAAAAAAACAGACATCATAACTTGGAGTTTGGTCCCAGCTTTTCTGCTGTGGATCTTTGTTGCTTTTGTTTATGTTCTGCATTTTCCTGTGTTTTATAGACCAAATCGTCATCAGCTTATCAACTGTTAGTTTAAATTCAATATTATCAATTTTGGATTGAATCCTATTGTGACAAAATGATTTTATTATCTTCTGCTGTTATGATGCGTACAGGTGTACAGGTATGAAATGAGCTAAACGCATTTCCAATAAAGCGTTAACACAGTGGGATGCTTGGCGTGCGCAACCTCACACCGCGAACAAATAGACTGCTGGATACCAAAGTAATGAGCAATGTCATCACATGTTAAGAAGCTGCTGGCTGTTCTCTAGACACTCTGCTGCGTTGAAACCCCCAACACCTTTACTCACACTCACACTCTCCCACACACACACACAGATCAGCACAAACACGCACAGCTTACTCATCACCATTGAGAATTGTCTGTCTTGTGGATCTTATGAGAGAAATGTTTACTCTCTTATGTCAGCAACAGGTTTACTGTCTTACAAAGAACAATTGTATCCTTCACAATCTGTTCATCAACTTTAAGAATTGTTATTACTGCCTTGCGCATTGCACACACGAGTCTGCGCAAGTAATTCCTGAATGATACAAGCTGCATAAGTTACCTTTGATCTCACTGACAACGCATCTGACTGTCTGTCCTTTGTAATTGTGCCGTCAGTGAACCTGTGACACAACTTGTCCTTGTTGCAAAGCTTATTGCTCAGGCAGTACTGTGAGATTGATGTACTCACAAACCTTCACTGATGTCTCCCTCTGTGCTTCTATCCCGCTAAGCTGGAGAGCTCAGTCTGTAGGACTTATGAATGTTAAGAATAGTGCCGTCTTCAGTGCGGTTGTGTCTCTGCGCCTGTGGTCTCTGAGGTAATTGTCATGATGTTCTCACTCTAAGACAAAGCCAGACAGCTGACATCATTGACCAGCTCCCCTTTCTCTCATCTGCTGTCAGGATGACATCCCACCCCATCCCTCCATCCACTCTCCACTCAGCAGAGGACAAAAGGAGTTAGCCGGCCCTGGCGGTGTTGGCTGCAGAAGTGATTAGAATGCACACTTCTTAGGTCCTTACATAGATATGTTAATCCACTCCATTAATCTTGTCCCCCTGCTTGTAAACGTGGGAGCCAGATGCTGCACCAGTTGCTCCTCACATTCTGTACTGTTAATGCCTTGCTGTTTCACTGGGAGAGAGCAATCTGCTGGAAAATAATCGAGGCTGTCTGGCCAGGACATCACTATGGTAACTTCCCATGACCCCCCACTACGCAGGATCAGAGCTATCTGTAGATTAATTAGGCTGACTGCTATGATTCCTCCCCCTCCCATCACCCACTAACAGTGGGCTTTATTCTGGCCACTGGTTACACAGTGACCCATTGACTGGATTGCTCCTCTCTTTTCCCCTTTAGCAGCACGACAATTTATAAATCGGCTGTTTATTTGAACAATACTCCTCAGTGAATGAGCTGAATCAGTTTGTCAAAAGAACTGAACTCAATTTTCAAACTGCATGTTTGGACTGGATGGCTTCTGTACAGTTCTAAGTGAGCCTGTGTGCTTGTGAAGGGGCCGCTAACTTTAGGGACATTGCCCTGAGTTGACTCACTTACATTTGAGGGTTTTAATCGGTATCATATTACAACCTCCACCATTGTATATACAGATGTATGTATATGTATACTAAGTATACGGACTTTTTGCGTTTCACTATTTATTGTTTTTTATTCTCTTTTCTTGTGTATATCTGCTACACCAGATGCCAAAACAAATTCCTTGTAGGTGGAACCAACCTGTTTCTGATTCTGATTCTGATTAGTTCATATTCTGGATCCAAACTTAAAATTCTGCTCTTGGGATCAGTAGCAACATATCCTCGAAGGAGCTTATGCAAAAAGGTCGTAACATCTTTTTCTCTTGTAATTTGTATCATCTCTTCCTAAATATTAGCATGTTGCATTATTATTTCATAGTCCTGTAACTCAGAAATACTTAATTCATGTTGAGAGAGTAAAATATTATTAACATATGGTCATATGAAGGTGGTCAAACTTGTCAGTCCTTGCAGTGCTTCCAACTGATCCTCTGCAGAATAAACACAGAGAAAAAAAATCTTGCTTTGAGCTATAAACAACTCCACAGTGGCTAATAGAAATGATGTGTACTTCACAGATCTGCAGCTCCTTCACAATAAAAACTTCCATTGCTGTGAGTGACTGCTGTGCAGCCTGAATTTAAATGTAACTCCTGACGGTAACTTGTGACTTTGTTTCGCATATGAACATTTCAGAACTATGCAATTAACTCCTAATCCTCAGAAAAAGCTGAGTCACTTTGTTTTTATATCAGATGAAGGTGCTACATTATGAGAAGAAGTACAAACCTTATCACCACAAATATGTTTGTTTAATATATTTTCTTTGGAAACAAAATTGAATCTTTACCCAAACAAATACAACAGAAAAACATTAAATATATACAGTCCAGCAGTTTATTTGTTGGGATAACAATTGCTATTTCTGAATTGATAAGCAAGATTACGGTGGTTACTCCATCCATCCACTGCTTATAATCCTTTAGGCCTGGGGGTGGGGGGCTGGAGCCTTTCAGAGCTGACTACGGGCCAGAGGCAGGGTTCACAGTCATTCACAGGGCCAACACACAACAACAGACAACCACACACTCACACACGCACACCTAGGGTCAATGTAGAGTAGCCAATTAACCTAATGTGCATGTTTTTGGGACTGTGGGAGGAAGCCGGAGAACCCACGGAGAAAACCCACACAGGAGGCAAAGCACCGTGCTGCCCTATGGAGGTTACTGTATATAAAAGCTCCAACTATAGATGAGAGTGTTTACTCTGGTAATTAAAAGCTGCTCAGTTCCTAACACACATTACTCTTCTGTTTATACACTGTGTAAATTCACCTAGTTGACTTGATTTATGTTGCCAGCTGCAGTTGGAGCGTCCTGCAGATTTACTTCAGTAAGTGTGCTGCATTTCCTCTCCACAGCATAGCGTGGACCATTGACCATCACTGGTAGCTGATCAAACCACTTTATCAGCTCCATCAGGTGCTGTGCTGCTCCAGCAGGGCTTGGTCAGGGAGAGTGAGGGCGAGGGGGTTGTTTTCTTTTTTCACTTCATGCTTTGGTAGCCATGACTTTGTTGACCAGGGTCTGTCTGTATGTGTACTTTAGGGTTTGACACGAGGACAGTGCAGGATCAGTGGGAGAATCACTGGAACATAGCTTGACAAGAGAACATGAAGGTTCCCTCTGGAGGAGGTCAGACATAAATAAGGCTCTTTCTCCGTTGGGGAGGCATTTCACTCAGTGTTTTTTTGGTCCTCTATTACTGTTACTTCTTCTTTTTTTATCTCAGTTGAGTCCAGATGCATGGTTGCAGATTGGCTATCAAAAGACTTTATGATGCAGTGGATCACTATTGGATAAGTTTTCGGGTGTTGAGTTGTTTACCCCTCTGATTGTCACCGTGATGGACAAAAGCATTTGGCACCCTGTGCTCTTCAGTAAATATGCTTACTTACTCTTACTTAGGGAAGCCCACTGACGGGGCTTGTAGATCACAAATTTTTAACAAAAATCCTGCATTACATTGGCAGTGATGGTGTAATCATGGCAACTGTACAGTCCAGGGTTACTGTAGCTTGCATCATATCATAGACTAAAAATTGGAATATTTCCACTCTCCCTTTTAAAAAAAAAAAAACCCAAAAACTCTTTAAAAACTTTTGCCACCACAAATAAACAATGTTAATGTCTGCCATTGATGATTAATTGGGCAATTAAAATTCTTTGCATTGGTTTTGTCATGGTTCAGTTTATTTGGCCAATGTTGTGTGCTGGTGATCAGCGAGTGCTCCAGCTTACAGTACTTTCACATAAACTTAAAATGAAGAAGTGCTGTACAGCTGAGCAACATGAAGCTTGCTTCAGTGGGGAAAAAGAGCACAGCAAAAGATAGGAAACAACAAACTGGTCTGAAATCAGATATGAGGCAGAGAAAGCGTTGAATATTTATTTTGTCATAATGTAAAGATCTTTGTCTTTGCATTTTTTTTCTTCAGCATTTGGATCATTTTGTATCCATAAGACAACAATCAGGCTGATATTAATGACTAAACACACAAGAGGGTGATTCACGTCAAGCAGGTTTTGTATAAGGGGGCACAATGCTGACATTTGTCTTGATACTAACAAAGAAATAATGCTTAATACTGATCCATAGTATATGTCTATAAACTCACCATTATACAGTAGAGGTTCACTTAATTTGAGGGAATATTTTTGCCTTACACTACAAATATAAACGACCATCTTTTTCTTATGGAGGATTTCATAATATGTTGTTGTGACTGCCCCTGTCTGGTAAAACAGGATCATTATTAGTTTCATATTCAGATGATGATTACCTTTTGAAAGTTTACTGACGTGCTCCGACTACAGAAACACTGTGAACATTGACGTGTGTGTAAATATAATCTGCTCTGCAAACCCAGATTTGTCACTTGGCTGCAGAATCCCTTCCGTGGCTGGCAGTGTCACTGTGTGTGATGGCTGCTGTGGTGATGGGTAGTTGATTATGGCTCATCTGCCTGCCAGCACCCTCAATCAGCATCCACAACTAAAGGGATGAGGAACAGGGATGTTTATTTGGGCCCAGATTCTGTAAATGCCAGTGTGTGGATACATAAGCTCCATGCCTTATTTCTAAGCTCAACTTTCTCTGCTTTCTCTTTCTCTCCGACTCCCTCTTTCATGCTCCTGCTCATTCTCTCCCTGTCAGCTCTCTACTTCCCCTTCCTCACTCCCTCTGCTACAATCAGAGAGAAATGTTTATGAGGCAAGCTTGAAATCCTGACCCGAGCCACCCTGTCCCACGTCTCCGTCACCTGATGTATTTTTCTCCAACCTCCTGTCTCTGTGCCAGAGTCAAATTGGCCAACCCTTAACATCCCCTACAGCCCCACCAGACAACCTCCTCCCCTCTCCCCCAGCCTGGCTCAACCCAGGCTGCCAGTCTGCCGTGCTGTTCTGTGCTCTACACGCTCCAGTGCGCTGTCGGCTGGTGACAGGCTATTTGGGATTTACCCACTGCTGCTCTGCCTGTCTCTTCATCTGCAGCCTTTTTCATGGCAGTAAAAAGCAGTCTCTCCTCCCCCTTATCCTTTTCCTCCCTTTCCTTCGCCTCACGCTCAACTCATTCCGCCATCCTCCCACTGCCCCCTACCCTCCCCTCCCGCCATATCTGCTCCTAATCCCATCCTCCTAAAGACTGTAATTGAGCAGCACAGCGTGGTGGGATTAGGACTGTTATTGGGGATATTCTCATTGCAGGAGAAATTTGGGTGAAAGTGTGGGCAGCTGGGTTCTTCTGACACATGGAAGTGAGCAGATGGTTATGGAATGTGGGATGTAGGGAAGAGGGAGGGGGAGTGTTGAGAGGTGGAGTCCGCTGAAGGGACTGCTGTCACCGTACCCCCGTTCTGACAGGGTCGATCTCCAGGTCACTGCTGATATCCAACAAACTGACAGAAAATCCATGAAACCATAACGCTTAAACAATAAAACATCAGCTCCTACAGCCCAATGTGACATCAGATCACTGAACAATGATGGACATATAGTATTCTCCATATAGTATCTAACATTCGGAATTACATTTCACCAGAACTATGGAGGCCATTTGAGTGATTGATATCTTTTAATAGCAATCAGTATGAGTCCAAGGTATGCCAGCTGATCTGGGAGCTGCTCGAAAAACTTATTGCCTGGCACAACTGTATCTGTGGTGAAGATTTACAGGTTGGGGAGCAGCAGTGCTGGTTGTTTAGATATGTTTGCCAATTCCTATCGATCAGGTCTTTGGTCCTTGAGCCTACATTTTGAAGCGGCCCTCTTTTTTCACCCTCCATCAAGAGATAAGATAAAAGAGGCTACACAGAAAGACTGATACGGAGTTGATTTTTTTCCCTTGTCCCTTGAGTTAAATGAGGGATTTGCCATGACCCAGATGAATATTGATCTTTAATGAAAACTTCAGTTGGCAAGTAGGTCTCGCAGGCCATTGAAGCAGTCAGTTAAAAAAAAACAAAATTGAAAAAAATGTGTTGATGCATCTGGCAGCATCCAAAACGGTTAATGTCTTTAGTCACATATGAATATATGATGCAGACTGTACATTTGCATTGAAGTGTGCATCGTCAATTTGTCATGTGGCCAGCATGAGGTGGGATATGTGTTTAAACTCTTTAGGATTTAAAAAGTCTTGCAAACTGCTGTGGAATCATCAAGTTTATTTCCCTGTACTTTGTAAGCTGCTTAAGTCCTGTGCCAGCTTAGCATTGCCATATTAACATCACCCAGTGAGACAGCTCTGACAAGCTCCCTTCCTCCACAGTTGCCTCCTGCTCCTACTGCCTGACTGGCACTGTGTGTAAAAAAAAAAAAAAAGGTCTATGAATTGACACACACAACCACATGAATACACACGCCAACACACCTTACACGCACACACTTAAATACACTTTAAGCAGACGAGGTTTTATGTACTTTACATCAAGGCTTTGCATTTTGATATCAAACAACGCTTGTACAAGCAATAATATTTGAGTTTTTTTATTATCTCAGTGATGTGGGAAAAAAAAGTGTAGCTGAGGTATGTGTATATGATGATTGACAAAGCTTAATGTCATGTTACCAGCTGATCAATGCCATTCGTCTACCCTCATGTCCCTGGCTGGGTTCCCTGTTTCCTCACTGCTGAGTTTGTACTCAGTGCCAGTGTAAATGTAGGGGTGTGGAGAGAGAGAGAGAGAGCGAGAGAGGATTATAAAGTCACTATTAAGCAAACATATGAACAGAACACAGTTTAATGCATTAGACGATTAATTAATGACATGTCATGTAAGTAGTTTGTATTACATGATCTTATATAATGAAACTGGCTGCCGTGTGACTTTGGTTCCTGTTTGGATAACACCAGGATAACCATTATATTAGATGATATTTTTGTCTGTGTGTTGTTGGGAGGCATGAGTCAGTTTTAGCTCGCTGTTGTAAATGCTATTGTGGCTCCTGTTGATTTTTTAACTGTCAAGATGTGGTAGAACAATGGCAGCAGAGTTACAGCAACGTTTTGTTTTTTGTTTTTTAACCAGAGTCTGACACCTGAGACTACAGGGTGCAGCTTTCACCTGATCTGTGTGTCAGCCTCGGCACAGTGAAACCGACAAACTATGTCAGATGTCTGTTGTGAGGTGTAAGACGCTGTTACTTAGATGTTCCAGCTAAATGAAACTGTGTCTCACTGAGTGCAATTATAATACATGTCAAGAGCGTCAGGGCGAGAAGGGTGGGGGTGAATACTTTTACAAAATGCTATTAGCTTTTATTCAAACTGTATAAAAGTTATTGATTGGATTGCAGTCAGTTTCAGTTTGTCATGTAGGTTGGGCCCCATGGAAATCCAGGCTTAATCAGTTTTCAAGAAGAAAAGAATTAAGAACAAGAGGTTTGTTTGTTGTTTTCATGTGAAAGACTGAGTAAGTCTTCTCTTCCGAGGTGTGATGTGAACATGGAATGATCCTCAGCTTATGACAGGTCCAGCCTTTTGTCTCCTCTCCTGTCAGTGCCTAAATTTATCATGCAAAAGCCTCTTACCAACACACAGGCAAACCAGATGGACTTTTATTGGTTTATACTAAACAAAGGTATCATTACTATTGCTTGAAGGAATATGCCCGCAAAATTATGTTGGCCTGTCAAACTGATTTCAGAGGCGGTGCAAAGCAATACATTTAGAAAGTGAAAATGTAATTCTATTCATGACATTCCATATTCCCTCAGTGTTGTAACAACAGGCTGGTTTTCCTCTGGACGTTCTGTTGTCTCAAAGCCTTCTGTTTTCATAAAGACATTATGATGGTATAAAGAGCACTCTACATTTTCACATTGCCTTTTTCCAACCATTTCCCTCTTTTAAGCTATTCCTATTGCCCACATTTTAACGTAAAAGCAAATATTTACTACAGACCCCATCTTTTCTCTGCAAATGATGGTATGGAGGATGGAGCCCAGGGTCTGTGTGTAATTTATGATATACAATGTATGATTTGTCAGGGTAATGATAATAGAGCTCTTTTCTAAGCTATTCCACCCTCTGAATGGCCTGATTGATTAGGACCTGGTGAAACAAACTCAGTGGAATTATGTCTGCCTTAATGTTTTTGGACCCCAAGCTGGAATATAAACCTAGATATATTACAAGAAAATATTCACCTTCTTGTGCCTTATAAATCATAAAGTGTGCCTAGATTACAGTGAATTTGGCACTAGTGTGATCAGGGTCAGCCCATTTTCTCCTTTCCCCCACTGCTTGCCTTCCTCTACCTTGTGCCTTCCTTTCTGCCCAGACAGAAAGAGCATGTCAAAGACAGACCACAGGGTGGGGTAGGAGGACACATAACCGGCCATATGTTTTCACTCTGCAGCACAGCAGCCATGGGGGGAGATGGGAATACTGCCTAGTCCATCACTCAGTTTGTGTACAAATGGACACACAGATTTCATTTGTTAACTTTTTTGACTAAGAAACTCTAATCTAGAGTTAGTTAAGGGTTAATAATATATATTTACGGACTGTTTTTAATGCATAAAAATGTAGCTTTTTGTTTAGTAATATTTTCCTAGGGGAGAAACGATAGGGGACAAAATTAATGGCATGCATTCTAAAGCTCAAAATACACACATCAGTATGTGCTAGGTTTTCAGCATCATTTGCAATCTTTTTATTTAGTGGTATAGTCATATGGGCACTATACTGAGCCCTGAGGCTGTATTGTAGGTGAATAATGGAGATGCAAATATAAACACTGGGTTTTAGAAGCAGTTCGGGCATGGGCTCATGCTGAGACCTTTCATATTCAGCTGGAATTTATTTTTGACAGAAGCTCTCCTAAAATTGACAAGAACGACATATTAACACAGCCGTGCCTGATGCTAAAACAAAAGGGGCTGAACATTGTTAAAACCCACGCAGACATAAATACATGCTCTCTCTCTCTCTCTCCCTCTCTCACATACACACACTCACACACAAACACACATACACACTAGACAGGAAGACAAACAGTTTCCCTGATCAGCGTGCCACATTAATGCAATTTAGAGATGAGTAACAGCGAGAAACAGACAGCATATTATCAACTAATGGCTTTGGTTTCGCAATCCATCTAATAGAAATGTGCATGCTGATATAAATAACATTATCGACTGCGCTCGGAAAAAAATATATCCCCAGCAAAGAAATGACCGTGCAACATAAAATGCAAATGCCAGTTCTTCATGAAATGAACAGAATAGGTGAGGTTCTGCCATGATGTTGAGATTGGACAGAGAAAATGAAGTGAAGACATGAAAGATGGACAGCTTTTTTTTTTTTAAAGCCCAGACTTGCTTTGCAGCAGTTGTTTCGGTTCAGTGAGATCAGTGATTGAAATGTTGCTAAAGCAGTTATAGTTTAGTAATCATGTTTAAATTTTTACCTCCTGTGTCAGGAACTGTCATCTGTTCTGTATAACTGTGCTGCCTCACAAAATGTCTAAGTTTCTATGTTGACAGGATCAAATGCTGCCTACTGCCTTTATTCAAATTGCAACTACAGAAAAAGTTGGAAAAACAGCCTCAGGTTTTCAGTAATATAAAATGGTTGTTTCACTACTGTAGGTAAATTGCCAAAAATCTTTTTTTTTTCTTCCTGACAGCAATATGAAATTCTGCAATATGTGTTCTCGATTTCTCTCAGCAATCAGCAGTATTCATTGTGCTGCGGTAGAATACAACTAAAGAAAAGGGGAAGGTAAAAATATGGTGGCGTACATTACCAAGAAGGAGTGAGATGTAAGTTTCACAGCCTGACTTTAAGCCTGCAGCAGTTGGCATTCCTGAAAATGACTGCCTGAGTGTCTCTGGGTTATTATTGTGCCCGTCCTCCCAGGATGGTAGCTGATGGCAGGAATTGCTCAGAGGTATAGGAAAACTAACAGGATTAACAACTCCATCCCCCACTCACCCACTTTGGCCCTCACATGTGCATATAAGAGGCCATTTCTATGGTAATTCTCTGTTTACATGAATTGGAAAAATCTATTATTTGCCATTTTAGCCATAAAAGCAAATGACAAATTGTGTGTTTCTTTCTGCTTTACCAGATTCCTATCAGCTTTGTTCCTGTTTTTAGTTTTCTATTGGAAAACAAATTGATGTCTGCACTCTTGATAAAACAGACCCCAAGGATAGTAAATAACTGCAGTGCAATCTCACTCCTGTCTCAGGAAGCTTTCCCATCCATACGGCTGGCCCTTCGACAGCACCTTTGTATTCATTCATATTTCTACAATAAGACATTCTTCTTCTTCCCCAGCTCATCTTTGAAACATTATGTTTTGTAAGTCGTTTTCCAGAACATTTACAACAGTCCTTTTCACAGTATTCCCCAACAAAGAGCAAGCGCTAACATAATAAACAGCTATAGACACGTGATAAAATGGGAACCATTTGAAATCCCTGCATGATGAGCTGGCGCATCACAGGGAAAACATATCAGCAGGTTGCACCGCTGGTCATATGTTTCTGTCCAAACAACATATTTTTAATTTGTCACACAACCAAATCTACATATTGTCTTGTGTTTTTGTTGTTTTTCCATAGATTTCTCCAACCGTACAAAGTCTGTTTGGCCAGTATGTGCAGCAAGACTACTAGAGATGTAACCTTTACATCTGATGACTTGATGAAGTTAGGAGCTCATCAATATCTTAAACTGGTTCTGAGCTCCTAACTTCTTCAGGATGAATATCTTTGATAGACCTGAGGACAACCGTGGCATCGGTATTTTAATTGATTCCACTGTATAATCTCTGTGGAATGTTTTGCCTTGCCATGTAGTAAAGCGCAAGAGGTCTGCGTTTGCACCTTCACCACGTAAAGACACCACAATTGTTTCTTGCACTTGTTGGTCCGAGCAGAAGCCAATACAAAGGCAGTTTCAAGACAAACAATAAAATTGCAAACAGTGCTTCAATCTGCATAAATACAACCTACCTCAGCCACACAACTTCATCCGCTTTAGCAAAAGCAGTTTCCTTTGGAGCTGTGACATCACAAACAAGCTGACAATTTGGCCGTTGTCGCAGAAACATTGTTTGCACCGGAAACAGTGCTTAATGTAACCACTGTTGTAGCACCTGTTGACACCTTTAGAGTCTTTTTGCAGTGATATGGTTAATATGTTCTTCAATGATGGAGCTCTGCAATAATAAAAAAAATGATTTGAAAGAGATTAAAAACTGACGCTACAAAGAAATGACACTTGTTCTCATTGCAAAGTAGTTTGTACTAATAATTTTTTACTAGTTTTTTTATTTTACTCAGTATGAGTGCATTTGCTGGGTTACTGTTTAGCCTGTCTGTGTGTGTTGGTTAAACAACCCTGAGAGGTTTGACTGGTTGGCATTGCTCCACATGTAGTGGCGAATGGCGAGTTGGCTGCTGTCATGTCTGCTAATAAAGACATCACATCCAATGGGTGCGCATGCTCACATCCTCGGTTGGCATGACAAATAATACCATTAACCCTACCTCCCAAAGAAGCCATTTTGATTGATGCACGAGCAAAAGGGAATGGAGCGGGTGTGTGTGTGTCTGTCTGTCTGTCTGTGTGCATGTGTGTGTATTGGTGTGTGATTGAACTCGCACTGATCGTTATTGCTCTGACCTTTCTAGTCTGTATGCAGCTGGTGAGCACTCCAATTAAAAATGGAAATGTTGCATGAGATGATAATGGCAGCGAAGCTCGGACCAGATCTTTGTGTGATGCCTCCGCAGATTTACAGAGCAATTTTACTGCATGTACGTGAGGTAACTGTGATATATCACCAGGTGGCAGCATTTGTGTACAGAACATGCTGCAGTGGATCTGAATTCCTGCACTCAACTCCATAGACCCTTGCAGCTTGGCATAGATATGGCACAGGATTATACACATTTCTTGTTAGAAATTAAAAATCGAATTTCTGAGGACGAGACACCCCAATGTCTCATAATTAAAAAATGGAAGACATTTAATGTGGATAAAAATTTAATGGCTCATTCATAATTTACAACAACAGATGGGCATTCTGGCACATGGGATTGGATGCATGTGAAATGCCGTCACTTTTCAGCGGGAGTTGTGTGCTTTGGATGATTATAAAGTCATGGGGCCTTTTTTGTGTTTATCCTGAAAATGATCTGCTCTCCTCACTAAAACTGGAGGTTTTTTGAGTATAAAATTCTACAATTGCTGAAGGTCAGTGGACACTTAAGAAATTATGAAGTAAATATAAATCACAGTTGCTTTTATACAGCATACGAAAGAGCTATGCTTTTTTATTTGTCCTGTTTCAACAAGCTGTTCAACTTTCCTCAAATTTTCTCTGCACATTTCCTACCTGCAAAGACTCTTACTTACTAGCTTAATTGATGTACAGCACACTCATCCGTAATATAAATGATTTTAAATGTTAGAGCGAGTGTGGTGCCAGACATCACTGCAGGACAACTCTTGTTGATTATGTGTAACTGCATCACCAACAAACTGACAGCTGCACTCACTTTTACTGTCCTGGGGGGGGAGGGGAGGACCAACTCTGACATGTAAACTTGGTTGGGCAGTGTTTGACATCAGTCGTGCCTTCCCGCAGCAGCGATGTAACGGCTTCTGCTTGGGTACGGCAACACCACTTGGAAAAACCACACATGAAACTGCAGTAGCCCACGTTTAAAACTAGAAGCTGTACTAATATTAATATCAATATGGTTATGATTACATTAGGATTACATTTGTTAGTGATTATTTTGGACAGTGATGTGTGGTTGCCTGTTATGGCAAAGCATTTTTTGGTTGTAATTTTTCATATCAGTGTGTATTCTGGTCATACTTGAATATTGGGGTGTGGGTGTCCTTCCCATTATATATTACTGCCTTGGTTTTTACCAACAGAGTAAATTGCATACACTTGCGGCTATGTATGTCACCATAAAAATCATTAAGCACATTGCCAGTTACACATCTCCTGCATTTCACCCTCATCAGCTCCAGCAGCCTCCCCCTTCAGACTGCCCTTCGGTCGGTAAACGCTGTGCGACCCAGAAGCACTGCCCCGCACTGAATGTGTATCTGACTGTTTTAATAAAGGAAATTGCAGTCAGAACACTCTGGACCCAAATCAGATTTGAGTGATGATGATTTGACTTACGGCAAGACATGCTGAGAAGTCTTTGTGTCCTGTGCTGAATGTGCGTGTGTACGTTCTCACGCACACATGCAGACAAGCACACACACATACACACACACACATATGTACGTGTGATTTGTGGGCCTGATTGCATTAGGTGCTCGGAGTTAGTCCCTGTGGAGGAGCCACATGCTCATTGTACCCCAGCTGTAGCTAAGATCTAATATTCCTCCACCAGCACCATTATGTCCTTGATGGGCCAAACCCAATCTTCTGCTTCTTTGTGTCTGCCTGGCAGGGTGGAGAACAGAGCAAAACATTTGTGAGGAAGCACTTCGTATGCAATCTTCATTTCTTAAGAAGTAGACCTACAGTCTGGCTGTAAGGTAACTTCGGCTCAAGATTGGGTTTGGGTTTCTGAGATGCAAGTGAGGTCAAACACCGGTTTGAAGAGTGACACTTTAAAAGATGACTGAACCACAGTGTTTGGATGAAATGCAGACGTTTGCTGCACTCATGATTTTTTTCAGATTCATCTTCTGTATTGTGTTTTATCGAGTGAGGTAGACAGCTAACCTCTCGGTCACTGCTTTGTTAATTTTCTCAGTTCAGAGGACAGCAGTGCATCCATTTGTGTTTGTAGTTGACGTGTAGTCAATGTTTTGCCTGAGGCATTTTGCGGCAGTTGTTGCTGAGGCACGGTGTAGTGTGGGTGGGCCAGACAGAGGGCAATATCGTTAACTCTCTTAAAATGGCCACAGTGAAAGAGCCCATTAGTCAGCATTCAAGTTCTGCTCAGTATCTCCATCCTCCCAAACGGCAGCCCTGACAAACAGAAGCATCGTCCTCACTCTGCGCACATCACTTTCGGTCTGCCACTTTGGTCTTCATTTCAGTATGCCCTACCATGCCAGATGGTCTAAATGCAGGCTATATTTCCCATTTAGGATTAATTCTACAGCTGTTGCATTTGTTTAGCATATAATGAAAAGGCTCTCTCTATTTAAAGCAACACAGTCCTTTCTGATCCCTCTGTATGCTTCTGCTAAACAGGAAAAATTAGCCTTTTCAGTGTGTAATCGCACTCTATTGTCTCTGCTGATTTCCATTATTGTCATCAATTCATAAGCAGTTAGGAGGGAGCCATGTTAGATTGACAGTAGCAAGTGGGGAAGCAATTAACACAAACAGCTGGTTAGAGAAAGAGACGGATACTGTGTCATCCGTGAGGGACAAAAACAGACTCTGCAAATGCTTCTTCATCTTGGGAAAGGTGACACAATTTGATACTGTAGGTGAATAGTGCAGTGCCATTTTTCATTTTAAATTTACAGTATATTTACTGTAGTCAATGTAGTATATTTTAAAAAAAGGTTGTTTGACGTGTGCATCTGTGTATTGATGATAATATTGATATTTAGAGCGTTTTGTTTCTCAGCCTTTACCTTTGGGTGGGAGACGGGGAAATATGTGCAACTGAACTTACATGCCTTTGGACTATAGAAAAAGAAAAACCTGCACAAACCTGAGGTTAGCTGCTCACTACTGCATGATTAACAAAAAAAAACCTAAATGCACTTCCATGTACAGTGAGTCTTTATGATGGTGTATCTTTACCGGCAAAGTCATCTCATCCCTTTTCTGGTACTCATCCCATCTTGGATGTGTGGTGTTTTAATGGTTGGGTGAGCCATTACATTATATCAACATCTCTATCAAATAAGGCACCGTTTCTAGGTAAAATATTTGGTTATTTTAATGGTTGGGGAACTATTTTCCCCAAATACTTACTTTGTTGCCATGGTAACAATTCATTCTATCACATCAGCATAGGCTATTGAAGACAAACAGCCCATTTGCCACATGTTGGCTCTTTTGCCATATGTGCTCATTTCTGACACCAGATTTATGTGCTCATATGAGCAGCAGTTATGGTACTATTTTTTCATACTGAGATGTAGATTAATTTAACCGATGACTTGCTTGTTTACCAACATTCGCTTAATTAACCTCCTGCTTTGGCTACAGAGGAGACCCCAACAGACTTACAAGTGCCATTTCCCAATCAAGGACTGCCAACTTGGCCAGCAGGTGACCATATAAACCGCTGGACCAGGATTTATCACTCTAATAACATCTCAGAATTCAAATTTATGAGATGATTGCTATAGTGATTGGATGGCCCTAAGAAACAGCAGGCTATATTTGGGTGAGCGTCTCCCACCGAGTCCACTGTGTTCACCGTGTCCATACGTGGCAGCTCTGCGGTCAGACTCACTGACAAGTTTTTGAGCTTCAGTGGCCTTAAAATTACTGTTTAATTAACAAATGTGAAAGATGAAAGTGACATATTTTGTCATTGGAGGGAACTCACTCCAACGAAATTTGTGCTCTGCATTTAACCCACCCAAGTGACGTGCACACACACACAGCAAACCCGGGGCAGTGGGCGACCGCGTGCAGCGCCTGGGGAGCAGTGGGGGTTAGGTACCTTGCTCAAGGGTATCTCAGCCATTGACACTGGTACGGGGAATCGAACCAGCGATCCACCGGTTACGGGTCCGACACCCTATGATTATTCTGTTATTACGACCATTGATTCTTTCTGTCATCTTCTCACCTACATGTTTCCTGTATTTCATTCTTCAGTGCCTATGTATGTATTGTGTATATGTGAGACATATTGCAATAACGAATTATGTTCTTAATTTTTTTGCTGTATTCTTGTTTTTAAATTTGTGTCACTAAATGATTTAGAGGATATAGCTAAAATTAAGGTTTGCTTACCGACAGTTTGCCTGTAGCTCTTAGCCTGTTGGACAGTTGGACTGTTGTGGAAATGTCACTGCTTCCCCAGACCTCAACAATTAAGCGAGTAATATGTTGTTGAAACTGAAAGGGAATGTGAAAAATGGGACAGCCTGGCAAAATAATCAAATAAAGCAGCATATCTGTTGTGGATGCCACTGTTTGCACAACCTCACTAGACACACTCATACTCAATATGGCTTTAAATGTTGTGGAACAGGTTGTGCTGTTTTGTGGAAATCCCTCTTCTTTCCCGCTGTTTTCCTTGGTATTCACCACTTTTAGGTTTCCTTTGTTATGCTAGTATAATAGCAATGTGTCTTCTCAAGGTCTGGGATGCTGCAGATGCTCATAAGTATTTAGAAACACACTAGTGTTTTCGTTGCAGCACTTTTTGAAATGACAGGTTGAATATTTCAGCCTGGTGGTCCTAATATGTTTATTACTTTGATTTCACCCAAGATTTAATTTCATCTTGATTGATTGGTTGGATGGATGACTGAATTGCCTGTTGGCATTGTTCATAGACAAATTGCAGCGGAGGTCCTGACATTGTCAAGTTCACTGATGTTTCCGCTATTTGCTGCTGTCTGCTCTTTCATTTGGCCTCATCAGACTGTGCAGTAGTCTAGATGATTGTGATTACCCTCAGACCAATGTTCTGTGATGGAAAAATATATCCAGTTCACCACAGCAGTATAGAACTTCTCTATAAAAATATATTTTTTTTTACATTAAAAACAACTTGAAACCTTTTAATATTTTGTCTTTCTTAGTCTGTGACTACCCGTAGATTATCTTTTAGACTTGATTTCTTTCTGGAAGCTCTGACAAAAGAGGATGGGCGTATTTAGATCACTTGTGGTGAGAACAGTTGCCATCTCACAGTGTCTGATTTCACTGATAAAATAGACTGGAAGCAGTAAACGTAATATATAGTGTTTGCATTTTTATTTCTAATCCACAAACATTCAGCGCCATACATACATTTTTTCATCTCAGTAGACTTCGTTGTTTTATATCATAACTAGTTCAAGACACGAGACATTCTATCCATGAAATAATACAGTATTAGATGGTATGGCAGATCTCTCATGACTTCTAATTATGAAATATTAAAAACTGAAAGCTGATTATTGAGAAATTATGCCATTCTCAATATTCACTCATGTGCTGGAATGATATAAAAATGTTTTATTGATGTAATATAAGCTCCCCTCAATTGTTTTGATCATGGCTTCGGGACATAGATGAACTTGTACTGATAGCGAGAGAAAAGGCAATAAGAACAAAGAAGTGGGGAGTAACCTTTGAAGATGATCTTCTTTGTCACCTCTCTTTGCCACCGGCGATGTTTCTAGTGAGGCAAAAGCTAATTTCATTAAGACATGGGGGATGGGTTGTGTTCGCCTGTGTTGAGCCTGCATTATATCATTATAGACTTCATAAGGATTTCAGAAAGAGAAACAGGATGATCAATACGTAATTCTGCAGGCGCTCATACCAAAACAGGGTACCTGGCTGAGTGAAATTGTACATGATTCAGCCTCTGAAATCACAGAGCGGGTACCTCACTGGTTCAAGGTGTTCATGAGGGCAGTAATAGGAGTGAGAGTCTCAGCTTTTTTTAATCTTCTTTTTGCCTCTCCTGCTTCTTGCATTGTCCTTCCAGCACTCGGGTGAGCAGTGCAAGGTAGACTGGAAGGGTGAAGCACTCAGAACATGACTTTATCTCTTTTCACCAGCTGCTCTCTGCTCCCATCTATAGAGGGAGCAGGGGAGGAGATTGAAGTGCAGTGCAGCGGTGCTGTCGCAGGGCTAACCCTGAAAAAGGGCCTTAAAACGAGTCACATTGACGGTCCTACAGTCCTACAGCAATGGAAATGTGGGGGAAGGGAGGGCTGTTTACAACAAACCAATAATTATGGCTTACCTTTGCTGTGTGCTCCAACATGGCTGAGTGAGCTGCAGTATAACCTCTGTGTCAGCTTCTCTCCACTGCACCGCCTATTTTTTATGTTTACCCAGGCACAGTCCTCCTACTGTACACACAACAAGTGATAATGATACTGCTCGACGTTTTTCATTTTCTGAGATGAAAGCTTCTTGCTGCCATATTAAATCGCTTGCTCATGTCATGTGGATTGGGGCAAAAATGGTGTGCTTGTGAGTGCTGCTCAATCTACTGTCAATATTTTATGTAACTAGTTTGTCTTCAAATTAAAACTTAAATAAGGGCATATAATGTAATGGTCTGAACATGTGTGAGTGTGTTTAAGACGGAGCAAGCATAAGTCTGAATTGGGGGAAGGGAGTAATGGGGCCCTCTGCTATTCCTAGTCAATATGTTAATTAAAAAAATTATTAGCACTGTTCCACATGTAGTCAAACACTGGTGATTAAAATGAAAAACTATACTCAGCCTTTTTTGTTCTCATCTATGAAGCTGAGCCTGTGATATGTAATCACAGCTGTGGTATCATTTAAATTAGGATTCTTTTTTACATAAAAAAAAAAAAATAATTTAAAAACTGTTACCATCAGATCCAAGTAAGTTTAGCACAGGCCTTTAAACCAGCTCCTCTGGCTTTTCTCCTCTCATGGGTTACCAAACTGACATCTGTGAATGTAAGGATAAGAAAAGGAAACGGTATGTCAGGGTTTAGTGTTTTAACAATACTTGAGAACCGCAGTTTTCAGTGTCAAGAATCATAAAATCAACTCAGTCACGTAGCCATCACACACTCAAACTCAAACACTTGTATGTGTGTTTTCATACTAGGCTACAATGTAAATTTTCAGAACAGAGATGATGATGTCCTCCTGCACACTGTCCCTGTCAAATAAACAAACAAACAAAAAAAGTAAAGATACAGTAAAAATAAAGTAAAGACTGAAGGGGTCTGTGGGCTTATTGGGACTGCAGAATAATAACTACATGCCATTCTCCTCACATTACACAAAGTATAGTAATTGATTTCTTTGTTAATATAAGAATTATTGATTAGCAGAGCTTTCATTGTAGATAAATGCCTATGGTTAAAAGTCTTGAATACCATAAGGCTTCTAAAGTCTTTTTACAGCGAAGGAAGCTAATACTTGGCACATTTTATCCTGTTTCATTTTGCAAATAAAAAGCTAAATTGTACTGTGTGTGCACATAACAACATATTTTATTTTCACAATTGCCACTCACAAGACCTGGGGTTTCATCAAGTCAAATAAACTTCAGCATTTTTTTTCCACAAAGAGACGGACAAAAAAGAAAATATAAATATATTGCTTGTTGTTAATGAAGCTGCAGGGATTTAGTGACAATAAGCAGGCTTTATTGGTATACTATGTCTTGAGATGGAGTGCTAGAGGTTATTCAAACAAACCCCCTTAAACCAAACACAGAGCTGTGTTTCTGTTTACCAGCATTAATGCTCTGTTATTTAGTGTCTTGGGCCCATAGGAGAGCAGGGTTCGTCTGCAGGGTGAATATTCATTTGGGACTGACACCTGAGACTCGCAAGCTTCACATGGAGCACATCCTCATTCTTCATTAGAGATGTGATGGATGCACAGTATTGACTGCATTGTTTCAATGAGATATCCACTACAGTTGACACATTCATTTTTTACCTCTGTGTTTATTCCACATTATGTTCTGTGTAGCTTTGTTGAAATTAGAAAATGTTGTTGTGTTTAAAAGTGACATGGCAGTGCAAGGCAAACAGCGTGATACTGTGGTTAAATATTTAAATACAGCAATACAGTTGAGGTCATGAAAACAGCAGAAAGTAACAATGCATTACAACTGTGTGTTATAGTACAACATTTAGATTTAACAGTGTAATCTCCCTTCATGTTGGTGCACTTTGAGCAGAGAATTGCAACGCCCGAGCGTTTGAGCTTCCCCAGACTCTCCATTGTGCGAAATATAATGAAGGCATTGAGTGGTTCATGAAATCCATTTCCCCCTAGATCAATCTGGCCTAATGTCATCTGTCTTATTCACATCTAACTGCCTAGGACTGTATTAATAATTGCATCGGCTGTATTGATTTCTATTGACCGTCAGAGCGGCCTGTGTGAAACACTGTAGTCTTCAAACGGCCTGACCCTAAATCAAGTGACATCTCATTAGAACAGACAGTGGCTCTTAAACAGATCTTTTCCGGCTATAAAAATGGAAATGGGAAATGGCCAATAACATAAAAGAGGATTATTTCTTCATTCTTTGCTGATATGTCATTTGTTGAATAAGTCAATATGTTCACTCTGAGGTTGACCAAAGGTGTCTTTTTACTACCAATTTAACAGAGTGCATATTTTATTTTCACTATACTCACTGACAAATCAAAAAGGGATACCTTCCTCCTTTTGCAATCTGACTGACTGTTTTGAAGTTGCATTCGCCCAAATTGACATGATGGAAATACATTTTTTTTTTTGCAGATGTTTTGACTACACCTTCATGCATCGTCAGACCAACAACCAGCTAGTGCTGATATATTCATGCAGCCACTGTGCAGTGCCTGCAGGGGGCAGGGACTGTTCATGAGAAGACCAATTCTTTAACGAACCCATCATTTTCATTTATTTGCCACCAAAATGACTCATTAATGACTATTTTAGTTTCAACTGGGAGATGTGTATGAGTGGTGACTTTCCTCGTTCCACAAACTTGGTCAGTGTTTCCACTGTTTCAGCAGTCACCACGCTGGTTTGATTGAATTAAACTCTTAATTCACCAAGTGAAAATATTCTGGCTGTAGATGTTGTCTATCCATGCTGCCACTCCCAGTTGTATCTGGTCACTTTTTGCTAAGCAGTTAGCTTGCTGAAGAGTCTTTCACTGAGCAGGGGCTCTCGCTCGCTCTTCAAATTAGCAAAATAAGATGAAAATATCCAAGAAATAAAGCAACTGATAGTTAACATATCCCTTAATCGACCAATCCAACTATGTACGCCTCATTATGTCTCATCCTAAACATTTTTATTAGATTGTGGATGTTCAAGCCGCTGTACTAGAGTGAAGTTGCTGTCATTTCCCTGGCATATTTGCCTTTTCTCCTCTGAGGTCTCACAATGACAAGTTATTTATTTGTTCCCACAGAGCAGTTGCTGGTTGTTTTCTTTTGTTTGCATAGAACGGTGTAATAAATGAAACTCCAGATGCTGAATTGTGTGAAAATCTTGGAAGGGTTGCTTTCTGAGATGACTAGTATGTCTGGAAACAACAACCATACCAAAGTCATGTCTTGCTTCTCTAGTAGTTTCAACAGTCACAAGATGTATTATATGAACACATGACAAAGTATCATAAATGAAAGTCTTACTTTTGTATTGATATGGTTTAAAGGGGAATTCCAGTATTTTTCAAGCAGTTATTATCATAATTGTGGATATTTTGGCTATAATTCGTGCTAACAATCATGAATCTAGCAAAACGACATATACTGCAGCAAGCAACGCTGCACCATATGTTGCAAAATAAACCTCAGTTTTGTATAAATCATATAAATGCTACACACAGACAGTATCCTGCTGGATGAGTTATTGTTGCTAACTGTAAGGATCTGCTTCCAAGGGAAAAATACCAAACTTGTCTTCTGCACACAGCAAGTAGAAGCAAACAAAAGTTTTGTTTGTTATTGTCTAATGAATTTGCCAAAACAAAATGACAACAGCTGCATTATACATTTGTGGTAGTATGCATATAATCTAATCACTGACATTCAAATTCTCCTTTTCCTTTCTTTATTTGTTTTGCCTCTGGATGACTCCTTCTGTGGACCCTACCTTGACTAGGTAAGTGAACAAATACATTCAGAGTTATCGTATTTCGTTGCTGGGACAACTACTGATAGGTGTGATAAGCCAAAGGAAATGAAGCGTGTTGTCAATTGATCAAATATTGCAGTGGAAAAAGGGCAGGACCTGTGGTTATGGGGAATGATTTCTCTCTCAGTTGCTGCTGACTGGCTGCCACTATAAGTTAATCTCCTTCTTTGGTCTTTGGTCTTGTTTTCACTGTTAAAAAAAAAGGTCTACTGCCTGCTGAAAGGTTCGTTTATGTGTTGTTCTACTGAGTTTATACCCTCTTCATTGTCAAAACACCTCCTGACACATTTTTAGGCTTGTGTGAAAGTCAGTTGATGTAATATTGTTATTTTCTACTTAATACTTTTGAATACTTAAAAGTTTAAATCCGTTGTTTGCTTCACCCCATGGATGAAACATAAATTGATATATAAAACACAAACCAAACACGCAACTAAAATTGACATAATAAATATTTAAGACTTATCAGGATTATCATTTGAAACAATGAGCTGTTTTTTACAGTGCAGCCCAGGCCAATATAAAGGATAATCTGTGGCTGGATCTGGCGCTAAATGAGCGCTTTATGATTCAGTGCTGCTCTCTCATGGCTGAGCTCGATTCAGTAATGAGTTAGTAATGAAATTTGGGTTGGTGGATGCTGGATAATGTGGCTAAGCAATGCACCGGGGGCCCATGGCTTATGCTCACTTGCTTGTTGGGCCCTGGGCTCTGATGAAACCCCCACAGCTTTTAATATTAGGGCAGAGGCCATCATTGGGGTGTTTGGCTAACGTGGGCTTATTGCTTTCTGATAAAAGAATATTAACAATGGACAGACATTTTCCACATCTCAGCTAGGTTACATGTATGTTGTGATTAATGAGATAAATAACCAATCTAATGTCTCCATAATAATTCTCTCTAATCTAACAATATGGCCATTTGGTTGCAGAGCTCCTTCCTCTATCACCTCTCCTTTACGTTCCAATCTCTCCATCAGACTGTTCTGCTGAAAGCAGCAAAACGGGAGCGCTCGTTTTCAAGTTTAATAGTCATTAGATTTGTAACAGAGTGACAGCTTCATGAATCCAGAAAGCTCCTTTGTGTTAGTATGCTCAACCTTGTAAATTCCTTTGTGACTCTTTGTAAATTTAAAGCATCAATTACAACGTGCAGTGAAGATCTGTGATAAATCTGTGTGGTGAAAGTGCTGCTGTGTGTTCACACGCAGATTGTTGTTGTTCTCCCACATAATCCTGAACCAGCCATGCATTTGAAGGAAAATCTTTCCACGTTGTCAGTATGTAAATGCGTCTGTATTCATCTTACTATTTTCATGATTGATTGACTATAAAATGTGTACCCCCAGACAGTTCATCCTCAGCACAATTTAGAGATGCTGTTGAAAACAGCCACGTCAAGCCTGAAATTATTGCTTGCGCATATATATACTTAACGCTGTTTCAATAAACAATCCATCAGCCATCTGTTGTCACATGAAATGAATATGTTGCCTCGTTTGAGTCTCCAGTTTGGTCTTTGGAGAGCTGTGCTTTCTCCTGCTTTGGAGGATAAGAAGCTGTCTATGTGGAAGTCAAGCCAATATTAGCCACCAGTGCCTCCACAATCTTTCACTTAGATATAAGCCACTTTCCTGCACTGCCCAAGTCTAACCCACCTAATCCACTGTGTGCTCGCCTGCCTTCCTAGTTTGCCACAGCAGTGGTGATGACACTGGACATGTATGCAGCACGGGGCCACATAAAGGCTGCCTCCACCTGAGGGGAAGAGGAACCCCTGTAATGAGTAGCTGAGAGAGCTGGATGAAAGGGGCACAGCAGAGAACAGAGACCAGAGAGCAGGGCTCGGCTGACCCAGGGATCACTCTCTGGTTTGGCCTCTTGGGGTTTAGATCACAACCAATCGTAACAGGGCTGTTCACAACCCCGCTACAACACTGCTGCTGCCTTTCCATAACAGCCAAGGCTGAAGGTCTACGGGGATACAGTATTAAGGAACAATTACTTGCTGGAGAATGCCCCAGGTGATGTTAGTATTAAAAACTGCCCTTTGTATTTGTCTACCTTATTTTCACTTTGCAGTAAAGTTTTAAAGGCTAGTTTTTCACTGCCTTGGTTAATATGCACTGCACTGTCAAAGCACAAGCAACTCTAGCCCCCAACAGTTTTCTGTGAACCTCATTTAAATGGAAATTGTACAATTATAACCCCTGTGAAACTCTACCACTGTGATGAGGGAACTGAGACTTTTTTTATGTCAAACATGCGATTTTGGTAATGCAATTATGATGCTGAGTTTCTTCTCTTTTCTGTTGAGAGAGGAGACTGCTTAAGGTGTGTTTTGACTCGAAATTCACTACAGCAAAGATAATGGCAGCTATCAAGCTTTTTTTCCACCCGGCCCACACACAGGGGGCCCATGAGACAGAGTTGCAGTAGTAATCTTCTTTCCTGCATGACTTCCACCTTTAACTGGGCTAGGCATGGCCTGCTGGCACAATAGCCTCACCACTTATCATAACCACCTGCCATTTACCCACAAACACAATCCTGTTCTCTGACTAGGTAATTACTGTGTTTGCTTCCACATTGTTATGTCTCCACCATGCTGATAGTCATGTCCAAAGATGACAGCTACCGCTGGTTCTCCAAAGGCTCTGCAGCTATGTGCCATATGCGTCTCTCCAATATTATTTATCTTTTTGTTGACTCCAAGGCATCCTGAAGAGACAAACATGTATCACATCTTGTTTTTATGCTCATCTCCAACCTGAACATTTTGTGTGTGTGTGTTTTTTTTTTTTTTTTGTAAATCGAGCCAGTGAACTGGCAGGGATTGAGAAACACAATGAGCGAAAAACAGGAAAACACTTGACTCCTTAGGTAGATGGTGGAGTCTAAAGTACAAAGATGGACCTCATGACCACGTCTTTTCCCAGCATGGCCACAGCTGCAATATGTTTACTTCAGGCCTTTCCATAAATACAAGGCTTCTCAACTGACCGCGATTAGCACTGTGGGGAAGGGAGGTTCCGTGAAAGGGGATGGGAGTGGAATGCGGTTTTTTCGAGGTAAAAAGCAGCTGTTTGAAAACCGTAAAACCTTCCACGATGTAGGTCCTGTGTACTTGATAATGATGACCCTGGATCCCATTACTCCAGAATCAGGGAGTTGACGTATATGCCCTGCAATTTAGAAGCAGGATTCCAGTCTGTAATGAGAGGACCCTGGTCTGGACTGCACTGGATAGCCATGTGATACAGGAAATCACCCCATCTCCAGGTCACACAACAAACACTGGCCTCATGACAGCCACAAACTCTCCATCCATTAAGTGTAAATTTCAGCAATATTCAGCCCTTAAATTACACCCACATAGAATATTTATGGCTAAAGTTGTTCATGACAAGTGTAGGTTACAGGTCGTATTTTAACATGATCGCACCATCTGGAAACCGAACATTATTTAGTAAGGGATTCTGAATTCCTAAACCTTTTTCTTGTTACCTGATGTTGTAGCTAAAGCAGTCATCGTCAATAATAGAGTTTAATAGGCTTTTTATAGTTTCAGGATCATGAATAACTTTTGTTCAGTTTAATTTGATACAAATAGTGGGTCATATTTTGAGGATACTTTTAAAGAACTTTTGTAAACAACAAACAAGTGGTTTATTAAGTTAATAATTACACCCAAACCCACTGCTGTAGCCATGCTTTTAGTACTGTCGGTAGTATCTCTGATACTGATTTAACATTCAGATTTAGCAAAGCATCTTCACATTTTTTTTTAATGTGGATTTATTATAAAAACGTTATACATGAATGTTTATTTTAACAGACGCTTTAATGTGGCATTCAACCAATAATCATTTGTCATCTTAAAAAGACTATATCAATTAAAGGGGACTTTCAAATAGATTTGTATACATTTAGCGATTTCTTGACATGATTTACGGCTAACTGATGATGTGATGTAAAACAGTGGATTATATTGTGATTACAACTTGAAACAGACCATCTGATCCCTGTAACAAATGTTATTTCAAAACGACTTTCCAAAAGTGAATCACAGTCTCTGATGTTATCAGGAGGACATCCTGTATTGCTAATCTCAGGGGGCAATTGATAAAATAATTTCAAGGAAGGACAATTGGTCTCTGCTGAATTTTTAAACTCATTTACTGTCTTTTGCCAATTTTTGACAGATGGAAAGTGGCAATTCTGTGTAGCTCCCCAAAGACTAAACAAATGAAATGCAGGGGGGTCACTGACGAGCTCCTGCAACTGAATTAACGCCATGTTTTTCATAAATGGGCTGGAGTAGGTGCTGTACCTCCACAGCTTTAATTCACCTCAGGATTTTATATATATTTATACATGAAACTCCATCTAGGTGCAGACACCATCTTCACTCAGTTGATAATACAGTTTATTAAAACCTACCATGGTGTGTTTGGTCGAATGGAGGTCATATAGGAGACTAACCTGTGTCATCTATAATTCATTGTCAGAATATGCTCTTCTTAGTGGGATTAAAGTTTAATAACTTGACAGGCTCTGTAAATAGTGCTTTGTGCAGAGCTAGTGTCTTCCCTTGTGTGGGGACTGGTGCAGGAGCTAGATTTGGTGCTGAGTAGGGGGCTGGGAGAGATGGGGAGTATGTGTTGGGGGGAGAGGAGATGCAAGCCCAGGTTAAGCCCTGAGAGCCCACCGTCAGCAGGCCAGCCTCCTGCATAAGGACAAGCCCAAGCTGAAATGTGTTTCCCTGCAGATAAGGTCCAGTCCAAAATGAGGCCATGGAAGAGATGTGGCCCCTATCTGTTATGGTTCTTATTGTGTGGGCAAGCGATTAGGTTAGGGGAAATGTAATACCTCTGTGAAGGAGTTTTGCTATGTATGTACCTACTGTAGTAACTTTGGTAAGGTTGAGGGTTGAGGACATACTGTCTACAACTGGTCAGAGTCATAGAGTTAGAGTTTTACAGTCTAATCGTACAGAGCAATGTATTAAGGTAAGCTGCATATTATGTGCAGCATAAAACATTTTCTACACAACACGTCTCTGCAGCACAACTGAGCATTGTTTTGAAGCTGTTTTGGATTTTTCCATTCTCACAGGGGTCTGGCTTTGGAGGACAATGCCCAACTGTCTTTAGCTGGCCCCGTCATCATTATTAGGTCTGTCTTGTTTATGGCTGCGTTTAGCCAGTGGAATAGGTGGGGTCACACAAAAGGATACAAGCTCTATTTGGCAATCACTCAGTGCTTGTTAAAAATAACAGCTTTGCTGCAGCACTGGATCTCAGTGTTTCTACTGTACACTAATACTCTACTATCTGTAACAGATCTCTGATATGGTTAGACATCTTAGAACTGCTTCAGTGCAGTGACCTTTCTCCCGCATCATTTTCCACTTAAGAAGTTCATGTTTTGACCAGGCTCGCAGAAATTATCCAGTGTATAATTGCAAAGCATTGGTGTTTTGGCATTCCTAGATATCACTTCAAGTATGTCTTATAGTCCGGGCTCAGATTCAGTTTTCGTTGGATGTGTTTGGCACCAGACCAACCAATTAACCTCCCTAAATGGCAGTCTGGATTGTTTGAAATCCTTTTTGTCACATTTAGACCCCCTGTGGTTTCTATCAGGGAACAACGGGTAAGGGGTGATTCATAGTGTGAGTGAGTGTGCATGAAGGGTATTACTGCTCTGTACAAGCAGAGAGTTTAAGGTGTAGTGTATGAGCTTTGGCCTAGTAATTTCATTTTCTCTTTAATATAGCTTGAACTCCCTTTAAAGCTATGGACATGTAAATGTATTTCTGCCATTTTCCCCCTCAGTAGCGTCTCACTTTGAGTTTTATGGACCACATTATGGTGTAATTGCTTTGATTTGGATCCTGCTTGTAAAAACCAAACCTGTGATGGTGCTCTTCAGACCATCTCTTCACTTAAAAGACAAGCCATCTATCCCTCCCAATCCCCTATTTACTGTTGTGGCACAGTAAGCAGGAAGAAGTGCCTCCCTTCAGACCCATGTTAAACTGTTGTAAGCCCTAAATTGCAATCATTCATCATGGACGGGTCAGAAAAGCTTTTCCTTCTTTACAAAACTCAATTCACCTCCGTTCTATTGTCGTGTCTTTCATGCAAGTAACGTGACTGTATATGTGTGTGTGTGTGTGTGTGTATGAGTGTGCCTGCTATGTTGGTGCTGTGATTTCACCACGTAAAACAACTTGTATTCCAGGTCTCTCGGGGACTGATCTTTTGACATAGACCAGATTACACAGTAGGCCTAGAGGAGATGGCTTTGTGTGCTGCACTGGCCAAGTGGGCAAATGGTACAATGCTAGTAATGCTAGTGTAATACATTACCACCATACCTTTGTTGTAGCTTTGAATATATGGCCAGCAGTTACTCTGCAGCTCTGAATGAGTGTTTAAATGTTGCCTTGTAATTTGCTGCAAGCTTTGTTGTGTGTGTTACAGTTGGGTGTTAGGTAAAACATGGAGAATTCACACAATGCTAGCAGAACGCTCGACTAGAGGAGGTGAAATACTCTGCTTGTTTGTATAACTGTTAATGCCGATGAGATGTCTAAACCCATTAATGTATTTTTAGAGGTAAAAATCTCTTGTTACTGTCTCTCCTTGCAGTCTCCTTGCAAACAGCCTGCATATACATAATGTACATAACAACAACAATGTGTTTCAGTTTCTAAATTATCTTCATCAACAGATTAAATGGAGAGTCATTTTTACTTGTGGTGGCAGAAACTGCATAAAAGGAAATTGTGAGAAGGACAGGAAACACAGTACGCAGCTTTAGATACAATTCAGGCATAATGAAGGTAATTTTAACATAACTGCTGCAGCAGTGACTCATCTTTGGACAAAGAGAATATTCTCATCCTTCAGCTTGATGTACTTCATTAGTCAAAGCATCAATATGGCTCTTTTAGCTGTTATTAAAGGCATATTATAAATCATGGTAGTCTGTGACAAACCGGAAAGATGGCAGACAAAGTAAATCAGTAAATATAGCGATATGGACACTATGGACAATATTGTCGCCATTGTTTTCCCCAGTTGTGTTCATTCTTTTTTGATATCGTCACTTTTTCTCTGTGAACGTATTTTTTTGCACAGTTGTACAAACACAATTCAATGCTCAATATGTAATTATGTATTTAAACACATTTTGGCATCTGTAGTTCACTGCAGGATTGATTAGTAGTAAAATGTGGTCATCCTTTGTCAACATTACTGTCATAATCCAGTAGAGGGCACATTTTGCTTGTTGATTTTCTCTTTCAAATCACTTTGTTTTTGAATGCATCACACTCTCCCTCTTATTCTGACTGAAGATAAACTAAGAGAAAAATAGAACTCACTCTTAAACCTACTGACATTATTTCCACATTTTGCACAACCGTTTTTTTAGACTCTGTATTTTGTTTTGTTTTTCTGAAAGAATGAGCCTTTTGGGATGTATGTAAAGTGAGAAAAAGAAGAGGGAAAAGTTGACTTACAACTTGTATGTCAAATTTGGCGCTTCTTTTTTAATGGCTAGATTATAAATCATCTGGGGGTATACCTGTATTTAATTTTAAATATGAGAAGCATAGCCACAGCCTTGGCCACCTCTCTGTTAAACATACACCCGATTTATGACCACCATCATGGGACTCCTGGGAGGAAAAGCTCAACATTGTGGCTGCACAGCAGAGGGCAAACATATAGCAGCTCCACTCACAGGGGCCTAAAAGTTCAATACTTTGATCGATTTTGAGTGCTGATGTATAAAACACAACATATAAAATACATATATATCCTCAGAATACGGGTTTTAAGCCTTTTGAACATGTGCATGTGGCTTCTTTTAGTATCACTGTTGCTTTCATAGAAGAGAAATGTCATTTAGAGAACATGGCACTCAGAGTTCATGGCACCCATTAGAGGAGATTCACTGGCTTTTTACAGGGATATTCGTGTGGGTTGCAAGCTCTTTTGAGAATTGCAACAGCTTGCAAGGACAGATGTATAAAATAGCTTTCTGCACTGTGTTCCTGGTCTGTGACATGAAGGTATGAATTGATTTATCACACTCTGGCTGCATTTACAGCAAATAAGAATATCAGACCACTGGTTGTGCTACCAAGAACTGCATCATTTCCTCAGGAATGACTTTCTCCTTTTGTAAATTGTTATATTGTTTTTATTTAGAAAATAGCATCATGACTGCATTCATGTAAACATAATTTTCTAAATAACAACTCTCCCTCCTCTACACTGGCGCTGCTGTATTTTCACCGTGCTGTCACTGTGTTATGTTGTTTTATACACTATTAGCAGCAGTTTGGTACATGATTACAGATCATAACAACAGTCTGAATACCAACAGAAGAAAGCTGGTATTATGGAATAAAATGTAGCATTATAGTAATAATGCTGTAGAAATAGTACAGAGTTGGAAACCCTGTGGAGTTTACATCCTTCTTCACATCCTGTGTAGTGTGGCACATGAACGTCAATCAGCTGTTAGGAAGAGAGTCCAGCAGTACACATCAATTTAAAAAAAGCACCAGAGTTGGTGGCAAAAAGGCAAAGCTTTGAGATTTTATTAAGTTTAACACTTGGTCAAACCTTTTTTGCTTTTACTTGGACAATTATTGACTGACGAATCAAACCGAAGAAGATTTAAAGATAACACTTTAGTCTTTTACTGTTGTTTGTCACAAGGCTGTTGAATTTGTTTATTTGAATTGGGTAACAACAGCAAAAAAGTGTGCAATCAAGTGTTAGCATGTATGTTATGTAAATACATTATGATGATCTTCCATTTACTGTAAACTGTCTGTTCATGCTGTTGAACCCGTTTATGTTGAATAAGATTGGCACAGAATTCTGAACAGTGATGAATCAGTTTTACTGGAGGAGTGGAGGAGAGGACTCCACCCGAAGAGAAGTGAGATTTTATGTGAGCCACAAATGTCTTTTATGCCTGCTTTGTTCATTTCTGAGGTGTCTCAACCAGCCTCTCAGCAATAGAAACAGCAGAATCCACTGCATACCTTATTGTAATTGCACCGACAATAAATGACTTCTTTGTCATCAAAGTCGTCAAATTTGTTGGATTCCACCAATAATTACAAACATGGCTGACTTTCAGCCAATCAAAAGCATCCTTGACTGTAACACAGTTCTGTTAATTTCAAGAGAAACTTACTAGTCTTGACAAAGTTCATCTTTACAGCATCTACGGTAAACAGTTTACAGGGCATCAATGAAAGGTTACAATACTGTAAACGTAGTTCTATAAGCACGATCTCTGCCCTCTATCGGACTCTTTGACTAATGCTCTCCACTGTCGTGACCGCTGAAATTTGCGTTTATGAAGATTTCACTGCCTGATGTACAATGAGGCCCCCATGTCCTGATTGACTGACTACGTTCATCAAAAATAAATCTGAGTTCAAATTCATTCGAATTTGTGATTATAATGAGGGAGAGCTGAACCATAGAGTCCAGTAGAGGGCAGAGCCTGTGTGAGATGGAACTGCTTTTTCTGCATCATGGTCCATAATCACCGTCTCCAGTTAAACATGTATCACATCATGCTATTACACCCACTCTGCTCACATGGCAGTGGCAATAATGCCACTTTTTAGTGCCTGATTATATCCTTAGGACAGATCAGACAGTGACCACCTTCCTGCTGCAAACTAATCAGCTCCAAAAAATTACTTATTGATCCCAGGCCACACCAAGAAGGGGATTTAGTAGTGGGGTCAGTGGGAGGGCCCCTGATGCTTGATTGCCAGCCAGCAATTCTGAAAACACACACACACACACACACACACACACACACACACACACACACACACACACACACACACACACACACACACTAATACATACACATCCATGTACATATTTTGCCTCTTCATTTTTTTTTACCCAAAATGAATCAATTACAGCACAAACATGCACTTCTAACAAGCTTTCCTTTCACAAAAACATCATAATAGATAGGATGGTGGCTGGATCTGGTTTCATATGAAATACTCCCGCGGCACAACATCTCTTCCCTTTAAAATATAGAAATTGGAAATGGATTTTTTTATATATACTGTGCATGACATTTAGCTTGGAAAAGTAATATGATGGGACTGGAATTGAAAAATCATCTCCAGCAGGAATACTCACTGTATGATCCTATTGAGTTCGGTAATAACACACAGTGGGAGTTCAGACATGTATTGCAGTGCTGAGGGGGTTTTTTTTTTATATCATCTTGGAACAACATTTATTTCTGTGTTGTATTATATTGATATTAAATTGTAAATGTGTTGCCTTAGGGTTACAGCTCACAGACACTTGTGTTTTATCAATTAACTAATTTTTAGCCGAGTTGCAGCTTTCCAAAAACTACATGCACATGTTTTCTCTGAACGGTTCCCATGGCATGGCAGCTCTCATTCCAGACAGCATTGATCGGATCTTGTAGAGATGAATGGATTAATTACAGGCAGTGAGAGGAGACGAAATACAGTCTGGCGTGGGGACGAATGGAACTGAGGGCTGGGATTGAGAAAGCCATTAAGGCAAATTGAGGGCATTAATGACTGTAACATTGCCGGGGGCCCCAGTGGCCCACCCTTCTCTCTGGCACTATGGCTGTGTAATGGCTTCCTCAGCTGCTCTTTTCAGGCATTGGTTGAGCGGTGGCTCTGTGGCAGCATGGCTGACAAGATGTTCTTTTCCACACCTCTGAGGCTTTATGAGGTCTCAAAGAGGCTGCAGTCCGAAACCACAAGAACCACCTGCACCACAGCATGACCAAAGACTCTGGAGACACACTACAGGTTGGAAATACTAATTAGACATGACTGAACAGGGCCACTGATAATTAATACTAAGTATGAATTATAAAACTACAGTAGTTCATGAGAAATGCAGGGGTGTTGTGTGTCTTACTCATTTCTTTCTGACTGAGAGAGGTGAGAAAATAGGTTGTCTTGAGAAAAACAGCAAACTCCAAATCATTAAGACCACACCTCACCTCAACAACAAGTAATGAATAGCAAAAGGAAACATGGGCCTTGTGTTTATGGAATTAAACAGAATGAAATATGAATAATCAATTACAGGTTTCAACCGCCAACACTATACCATGGACGTATGTCTCTTTAAAGTCATATCATTTGTGTCTCACAATTCACCCGCATTATTACAAAATAGCTTTTAAGATCTCACTTTACATGACACCACCACCAATTGTTCAGCACATGAGCTCCAGGTAGCAATCAATAATGATAATAATGATGATTATAATATAGGCTTTGAGGTCCTCTTTGTTCCTCTCCTGTAAGTTTGTTTCACCCCTTCTCAATGTCTGGGCTGTTTAAATCTAATCTAGCTCAACACATTACTCCGCTCACACAGCCCCCAGCTGAATGTAGCAACTCATAAAAGCCCAATATTTCAGCCATATTGATTCCTCTGGTAAAATTGGTTTGAGCTATGAATGTGCTGCAGCACTGTACAGTGAAATGTTTTGCAGCCGCAGGGGAAAAGAACAAGGGTGACCTTGAATGTTTTTTTCCTCTCTCCCGTACTTTCATATCAGTTTTTCTCATTCTGCCCTCATGGTTTTTCTGATATCCTCATGTACACCGTAACTTAAGTGACCTATGGCACAGTAGTCACATTCTCTTAACCTAAATTACACACTCTATTCATGTCTTCTCAAAAAGAAAAATATTTGGAATTGTTCCTAACTTTGATCGAGGAAATGACATGAAGCAGTTCTTCTTTGATCTCCGGTTCAGATCATTTATATGATGGTTTCTCTGCTTCCTTTCATCTTTTCAGCTCTTTCACAGTTCGCTCAGATGGAAAGTACGTTATGTGCTTGCATGTGATCCCTGACCAGGTTTTCAATAGTATGTTTTTGCATTACTCGTACAGCACACTGACTACACACAACACTTTGGTGATATGGAATGTAGCATGCAGAGCCTGCTAAATATGAGACTTTCCTAATGGAAAAACACATTAAAGACAAGTCTTAACCCTCCTGAGTACTTTTGACTTCAAGAGAGATAATAGAAAGATCACTGCTACTTACTTTTTTCAGACAATTTTTCAGACGTTTTGTTTTGTTTTTACTTCGGGGCAAACTGAAAATGCTTACCAACTTTAATTTTCTGACCACCCAGATTTCAGTACCAACTGAAGACTGGTCTTCAATACCCATCCCTAATTCATATTAGGGAATATCAATATTTGTTTTGCTCTCTCTTCATTGCTTGCTTGTTAAGCAGTCGGTGCATCTCAGCTTGCAGAGGGCCAACAGATTTGGCAGACTGCTGTGAGTGGAGGTGGCAGCGAAGCACAGTGTTTCTCCAAATCTTTGTGGGCTACAATACTTGATTATGATTTTGGAAAAAAAAAAATGGAAAATCAACCCTATTGAAGCAGTGCAGTTGAGTCAGAGTTACAAGTGCAATGTTGAACTGTAATGAAGCAAAGGGGTGAGACCCAAACTCAGTAGAGACTGATGGAAGGAAGGAGGAAATTGTGTGTCAGGATCTTCAGCAGCAGGTCCATTGTGGTGACATTCTGCAGCTCCAGAAAAGAAAAAAACAAAGTTTCACCTGATGGAAATAAATTGGCGGGGGGAGTCGGTGCTGAGCCGGAGTCTCTAAAGGCAGACCCAGCTTCTAAATGGCTCAATTTAGCTTTTGTAGGAGCCAGGAACCAGAGCAGGTCACTGCCCCACAACCTGCCACAGTGAAAATCAATAGGTAGTTTTAGAACAAGGGGCCTTATTAAAACAGGTCCTTTTTCTGTGAGGTGTTTGGATGACACTGTCTCGCAGAAATCATTAAGCTCAGCTCAAACTGCTCACCACGTTTAAATTGTTGCAATCCCTTTTGACCCACACATCCTCTCTTGATTTTTCGTATGTCCTCTTTTTGATCCTGAAGATAGTACTGGAGTACAATTACGATCTGCTGTAATGGTGTGATGCCTGAGACTGTATAGACATTTCCAGTTTATAGCTGCCACACATAGGAGCGCACAAGAAATTCTATAGGTTCTCCTTCAACAATGAATATCAACAAAAAGACTTCTAAGGAGAAGAAAGGGGACAACATGAATGGATTGATAACATCAGATTATTCTGCAAAGAACGTTTATGTTGATGATCTTTATGTTACAGCTTTCTTTGTCTTGTTTTTAAAATTAGCAAATCTAGATTTTTTTTTCTCATCTCCTTTTCTTCACCTTCTTCCTCTCTCTTCTATCTTTGTCTCTCTTTCTGTTGTAAAGGTAACATCCTAACACTTTTAGAGCCGAGATGACCTTTTCAGTTTTATGTGTCAGGCTGTAATGGCACACAGTAAAGTCTCAAGGCCAGCAGCGCTGCACAGCAGTGTAGTAAAATCCAAATAATGTTGTTGACCCAAGGCCGGATGCCCACATACCCGTCCCGTTTATCTCCTGCAAGGCTGTAACATCAACAGCAGCAACAGTGGAAACACTCTGAGCATGGAGAGTGAGTCTCCTAGCTGCTAATTTTGGTGTTGGAGTCGCAGTCTGAGTGCTGAACTTATTCATCCTCATGTGGCTGCATTGTGATTATATTTGGTTTTCACTCTCATTCTCAATTAAAGATATAATTCCCCCCTGCAGGGAAGGCGCTTATATTTTATGAATGTGTATTGTAACATTGTTGCATATTCCTGCTCCACTTTTTTGTGTTAACTGTAAATCAAAACAAGAAAGCAGATGCATCAAAGTGACAAGCTAGCACAAATATATGCAGAACAGATACAAATACACATGGCTGCCAAGTCGCCGCCTGAGAAATTTGTCTTTTAGAATGAGAAATCATAGACATGAGAACAATGCTTCACCATTAAATCTTGGTCGACACACCACACACACTGTCTCGTGTTTTTGTCTTTCCTTCAGAAAGAGAAGCAAAATCAGGTCTCCTAGCCATTGTCATTGTTCTTTTGAAAAAAAAAAAGTATTTTTTAATATTTATATATATGCATAGGATATATATGAAAATGCATATATTAACAGTTTAGAAATGCACTATATGGATAAAAGGATCAAGGCACAGAGCCCTGACCTCAACCCCATCAAACATCTCTGGGATGAACTGGAATGGAGATTGCGAGCAAGACCTTTTCCTCCAACGTGAGTGCCTGACCTCACAAATTCTCCACTGCATGAATGAACAAAAATTCCTCCCTGAAACACTTCAAAATCTTGTGGAAAGCCTTCATAGAAGACTGGAAGCTTGTACTTGTACTTTTTTATATAGTGTATACACTGAATGCCAGCCTGCTAGCCACATTTGTAAAGTCATTTTAGCTTATAGTGATGTTAGCACACATCATATCTCTGTGGGTTTTGGCAAAGGGCCTGTGCAGCCCTCATGTAACCTGAAAGCTGTGACTCTGTGGGCAAAAGGGACAGGGCGTTTGAAGGGGGTTGGTGATCAATGCACCTGCTAATCAGTAACTAACCACCAGTCAAAAGTAAATTTGAAATCATTCAACTTTTATGATCATCTCTTCATGCCAAAAACATCAGCAGGCAGTTTAGAAGTGCTTGGACAAGAGTGGTCGAGACTGGGCGGGTCAACACTGTGAAGAGAGAAACATAGAGATGGTGCCAAAAACCAAATGGTGCTGAGTCTGGTTTATGTTGTAACACCAGAGAGTCATCCAGACAAATCAGCATCTAATTTTATTTGTCCAGATGTGGCCTTCTTGTAGTTTTACGGTAAAACCAGATGTCTCTCTTTCTCTCGCAGTAATTTACCTCACGCTGTTCACATCGTCTACAATAGGTGAGCCATGGACCCATTTCAACTGAGACCAACTAACCCGTTTTAATTATTTAATGAATAAAATAATAATATAACATGAAACCATCAACAGATTCACCCTACATTTGTTGGACACTTTAAACGGAACAAAAGGATTCATTAACTGTCCAGCAATGGTGGATACACTGTCCTTTCTTTACTGTACACCTTCTGCTGCAACCTGATATGAGGAATCAATTCAGTTTTTACTGCTAATATGCACACAACTTGAAAAATGTGGAGTCCATCACTATAGAACAAATGTTTGAGGCAGAATATGTAATGTTCCTGAAATAAACAGTGCAAACATCTACTGTCTGTTGCAGCTTAGAAATGAAGAAAGAGCTATTCCTGGAGCAAGAGACACTATGACACAGTGTGAGTTGAAAGTAAGCCAGATTAGACAACAAAGGCAATGGAAAACAGTAATTTAGTGCGGCATTAAAACAGATTATGGAATGTGCGACAATACTCTTTGATGATTGCTTACAACTTTGATGTTTACCGACTTCAGTAAATGCGCGATGTATGGTTTCTGTGAAAAATAACATCTTTGATTGATGTTAGATTTAAGCAGAAATGCAGTCTCACTAAGCTTCCTGTTGTTTGGCCTCATTCTATCACCCTTTACTGTACTCTGCTGCACAAATGAATTAGAGGAAAATGCAGCATTGCCTTTTTGTGCCATTCTAGTATGTAAATGAGGAGTTTCACTAATAAGTTTTCCAATTAGGCATCCTGTTTACTGTCGTAAAGACCCAAAGGTCTGCAATTGCAGTCAGCGTACATTGTATAACATGTGCAGAGCTGTTTACAATATTTGAAATGTAATACAACACCATAAATCAAGTGAAAATATGATTAACATGCCATGTAACCATAAAGCATTTTAAGTACCAATGCTGCATTTTTGTATTGATGACATCATGGATTTATAGGCTGCCATTTGAACAGCCTTTGTGTATTCATAGCTTTCAGGTCTGTTTGGCTTAATGTTCCAATGCTGTCGGCAGTATTTGTGGCATGGTGCGAAATCTGACTTCAGTGCTCAGACTAGGCCTGTAATGGCTCTGCTGGGACAATGTGAAAGTGCTTCTTCAGCGCTCATTAATGGAGCAAATTGAACAGGTCTCCCGGCCTACCTCTATAATGAGCGCCCCCTCTTCTCTGCCCCCCTGCCCCCCACCCCACTCCCACCATCATCCTGTCTATTGTTCACCTACAGTTAGGGTCAGAGCTGCCGGGCAGTAATTGTATCACTCTGACCCTCTTTTGGTTTTTATTTTGTCACAGGGACCTGCTCTTTATTGGGTGCAGGCCATCCTTCAGGTTGTAAAAGCCACAGTGCCCCTCCTCCCATACCTAGGGACAGGGGTGCTGCCTGCCTGTCTGCCAGCGATCAATATGCCACTGTCGTTAACTGGATTTGTTGCTGTGGTGCTTGCTTATGAGGCAGCAATTAGAGTGTGAAGTGGCAAGGCCAGGGTACGAGGCAGCGGCTGTGTGAGGCCTGGCCGTTTGGGGGGGGGGGTGTCAGGGGCACAAGCCCAGTTTCATTAGGCCCTGAAGATACTGTGGCGATCCATACTGTCTGTGTAATTCATTCGGCCAGAGGGGGGTTAGAATTATTTGTGGGAGACACTTAGCAAACACAGAAAGAGGTCACAGGTTAGGAGAAGCTGTGGAAACTTGCTCACTGTGAAATCCACTTACACCCTGTGGAATCCACTTACATGCCTCTATTGTTTTATTAGCAGATCAGTGGCTTGAGGGAAGCTCAACCTGAATGCAGCCTCTTGTCATGTCAGTCTATCCTCCAGTACGGTCCTTCAGCATACGGTACATTCTGAACTTTTTGTACAGTAGCTTTGTATCAATCACATCACACCTTCTTGTGTTTCTGTTAGGGTGTATGGGTTCATACCTAAAAATATTTATGGGCCAGCGTGATCTTGTCGAGCGTCATCTGTGTCAGACCATCACTCAGCCCAGATTGGTGACATTGAGGCATTTATTGTGGTTTGGGTGCCTGAGCCCCCCGCCCAACAGAGTAGGGATATTTTTCACACCCCCAACCCCCCAGAAGGGTCACGGTGTTTCTGATTGAGCATGGTGAATGGGTGCCCTAATGTGTCATTTGGGATTGACTCTGACCTAGGGCTCTAAATCACTTTCCATTTTGGGGAACAATTAAGTTTGAACTTCTGACGTGCACCGTGTTCCATTGATTATGTCGATAGCACTCAGCTCACGGGGGTGGGGCTATCTGTTTAAGTGGGATACCCCCCAGTTTTACAGTCAGTATGTTTCATTCAATGCAGCGATCACAAGCAGTCCAAACAGAGTGGAGACCAGGCGTCTAAATTTTTGATTTGTCATCTCATATCAAACTGCTTTGATAAACTCGCTTACGTTCATGCGATCAAATGAACTTGCTTTGACAATGTGACCGTTTGTTCACCATTTCTAACCACAGCAGGTCATCCTGGACTCCACGAAAGCTGTAAGAAGACTAAAGCGTGCAACAAATTTTAGTTCATGGCAACAGGGGACAACAGATGTTCAAATTGTCCCAGGCCACGGGGTTACCAAATCTGTATATTGAGATTAATGCTTCCTCCCTTCTAACACCTGATCGAGGGTGAGAAGAAACACAGCTGAAAGGACATGAAGGGATAATATTGTTTTTCGATTCATGATAACAGCCATTATACAGTGTACAGAGGGGACGGGGCGTTTCAGAAGTAAGGCTGAGAGAAGTGTTGAGAGGAGTAGCTTTAATTCTGGGCTCTGTTCCAAAAGCGAGTGCGTAGTTTAGAATGTAATGGGGTATGTGTTTGAGTGCAATCTTCATGGTGTGCGGAAAAGAAGCTGCCTTTTTAGACCTGACTTTTTATTTTTTCTAAACTATTTAGACAAATTCACAGTCCCTTAAACTTGCTGCAAAAGGTACATTTTAATGTTGACTGTTTAAACTCGGCATAATGCGTTTAGTGCTAAAATATATTAAACTTAACTGGCTAAAAAATGACATTAATGACATTGCATTTTAAAATACACAGACAGCTTTGCAGCTATAACAACTCTTCTGTGAAAGCTTTCCACAAGATTTTGGAGTATTTCTGTGGGAATTTTTGACCATCCGTGCAGTGAAGCATTTGTGAGGTCAGACATTGATGTTGGGCCAACAGGTCTGACTCACAGTCTCTGTTGCAGCTCATCCCAATGGTTTTGGATGGGGTTGAGGTCAGGACTCTGTGGACCAGTCAAGTCCTTCCACACCAAACTCATCCAGCCATGTCTTTATGGAGCTTTGCTTTGTGCACTGGGGCACAGTCATGCTGGAATAGAAAAGGACCTTCCCCAAACTGTTGCCACATGTTGGAAGCATAGCATTGTCCAAAATGTCTTGGTATGCTGAAGCATTAAGATTTCCCATCACTGGAAGTAATTAGCTAAACCCACCCCTGAAAAACAGCCCAATAAACAGGTGTGTCTGAATACTTTTGTTTATATAGTGTTTATTTTATCATCGGTGTGACAGACACACACACACACATAGTAGATCTGTACATTGCACAAATTGTTGTTGAAAATTTCAGGTTACAGTTTGATGACAAGGGTGCTGAATGTACTAAGAAGTTAGAGGAGAGGAAGCATAAATAAATGGAAAGTAAGAAACTTGTCATATGTCTCATTTTTCCTGAATTTTCTTTCACTCTGTTTAAGATTGCAGCTCAAATCTTGCTATGGTTCTGGTCCTCCATCCCAGACCAGTTGTCAGCTCCCTGGTAAAACAAGTACGGAGCAATTCAGTCAAACCATGTTTGATTTTCCACAACTGGGTGAGCTGCTGCTCTGCAAGCCACAAGTTGCTATTTTTCATTCCCAGTCTATGGTGGCAGGCAGAAAAACATTAGCACCTGTACAATATAATACCATCCACTGTACTGTACAATGAAATACAACAACACAGCATTTAATAGATTTCATACACTTGTGAAACCTGCAGTATAATAGGAGTTCCACTGTGCATTTGCTCCCTAATACAGAAAATAAATTGCATGATGGATAATCTAACAGTCCTTAAATACTGTTTATTGATCACATGCCCCCACTACCGAAGGGCATTTAATTAAAGTCTTAGTTCATGCTCACACCCACCCTGCTTCTTCTGATAAAGAATAAGAAAGGTTTATAGCAGCTAAACAGGAATAGCTGGTACACAGTATGCAAGAATGGCACTGACAATCAGTGCTTGAGAGCAGTGATACAAATGCAATATATTGCCACAGCCAGTCATAGATAGGACAGAAAAATGTTTGTGGGGGAGATCGCACATATTGTATCTGCTGATGTAAGTGTGACAATGCTGGCATGAGACAAAGTGCTACCAATGAGGCTAACACTGCCAACTGATCTGAAAACCTTTCCAGGATAATCTCGTTCTCTTCCGAACAAAACACATTTATGTGCTCACATTTGCTAGCCAAATACCAAACACTAGACTGGGAGCATATACAGTGTATATACTGTCCTTTACCTGGATTCAGTCATGTGATGAGGTTAACAGTGATATCTGTGATTACACACTGCACCTCAGGCATTTGAATATGTTGTGCTCCCTGTCTTTTAAAGTTTTTTTTTGTTTGTTTGTTTTTCTCCCCAACAAGGCTTGTAAATTCTTGAGGATTCCCACTCCAAATCTCTGTGATTCTTTCCAATCATGTTTTTAATGAGTGGAAAGAAGATTACTTTTACATTTTTACAGATTACAATTATGATGTTGTTGTTGCTTTAAAAAAAAAAAATCCACATTTTGGGGTGTTTGTGAAATCAGCTGCCTCACTTTCAGAATTCCCTGCAGAGGTGATGAAAATAAATAACTTCCTGTTTTAACAGAGATCATTATACAGAAAACTCACAGAGTGGGTTTCCTCATGCCAAATATGACACCAGTCTTATCACTCATTGTAGTCTGGTAAATTGTTCAGGCCTAAGGGATTTACAGGCCAGCGGAAACAGAGCCTGCTCAGAGTTCTTGCTAATGATGTCTGTGTAGCTGTGATCTGAAGAGGAGGACTGAAGGAGGAAAGGACAATGTCTTAACTGATAAGGAGGTTGGAGAGACACTTGAGGAGCTCTTGTCCTCCCTTCCTCCGTCTCGTTCCCTCCCTTCTGACTCGTCACAGCTCATGTATTCACTTCTCACTCATTAGCGGCTGCTGCCCATCGCTCATTGGAGCAAGCTGTTTACCCTGTCCTGTCATGACAATGACTAGCACCCTGTTATCAAGGTCTGCCCTAGGTGGGGGATGACAGTTGAGATGAGTTTCCACACAGGCAGATTAAGCTGCTGTGTTCGGGAAAAAGTAGGCCAGCTAATTAGCCACAGCTCTCAAGACCCTGAGAGTAGGCTGTTTTTCACCTCGACAGGGAAATTCCATAAATGACAGGAATGTGGTTGAAGAAGAGCAGCTGGAATATCAAATAAGAGTGGGAGGAAAAGAGAGGTTGACATAAAATAGGAAAAAAAATGGAGGAAGGAGACAGATCATCTTGTAAAGTTTACTTTGGATTCCCTGCAACTGAACTCATATAATGTCTCATAGATTCTCTTTTGACTTTTGACCTCATGAATTTCTGCACACCAATCAGACCTCAGAAACATGATCAACATGTTGTGCATCATGGGGTCGTTTTATGTTGTTGCCAGGCCTCAGTTAGTCAAATCTGATAAAACCGCACCAACAAAGTCCTGATGGAACAGTTTTAAACTCAGTTTTAAACTCGCTACAAAATGTATCTTTATGTGAACTTTAACTGCTGCTTATTTATTAAGGAATTTTTTTTGACAACAATTTGAAACCAGCATTTTAGAGGTTTTTGAGTTTTCTTACAGAAATAAAAGACCTGCTAATGCCGAACCAACTTGGAAAGCGTGAGGACACATGAACGTGTCCTACTGTGTCCTATTGTGTTGCCTCGTAGTTGTTGCATGTTCGCATAAATTTGCAGACAGCTAGTTTATTGAGTGCTTCGCTCAGCATGAAAGTGAGAGAGAAGAACAGGAAATGGCAGAGCTGAAGTCGATGTGAAAAGCATGAATTCCTCCACAGTAATTCCCAGTTTCTCAACATTCGATAGGGAGCCCCTATCTGACTTCCTGTGCCTTTCAGTGAACGCAGAGGAAGACAAGGCGATGCATTACATACAGAGGTTAGGTCCTGCTGATAGATGCCTCTCTCCACATCCAGCTCAGGTGTCGTGTCCTCCACACTTCCTCCGTCTGTCCGGTCTCGTCCTTAAGCCCCTCTGAGGGAGAGTTAGAGAGCACAGAATTTAACGTGTGAAGCTGACCTCCATTTGAAGGTTTTACCGCCCTGAATAAACCCAGATCTGCCGTGTCATGTCTCCAAAACTTGGATACTTGTAAATGTCTCATGTATTATTTTAAAGCCACAGCCTTAAATAGCAAAAGCAGCCCTCAGTGCTGAAACTCCGCCAGCATTCAGGGTCTATTCGTATTCAGCCTGCCACATTTCTGGACAGAGACTTAACTGAATCCTTACTCAGGAGCCATCTAACCTTTATGTAGCAGTGTGACTCTTATTCGCCGCTCAGCAGAGTGATTTGCATTGCTGGACAATGCATCACGGTGAGTGGTTTGTCACTTTTTCAGCATAATGTGATGTTGGGTATTAAAGAGTGGAAGGAGAGGAGGGGAAACAGAGATATCTATTAGATCTATGGACTCCGTGTCATGTTGGAACTGAATGTGTAAAACTTAATAAATAAAAAAGTAATGTTTCAGCAAATGTTAATGCGCATGTAGTTGTGTGTTTAAGAGTTATGAGTGTACCGTGCTGTGTGTGTGTGTGCGTGCGTGTTTGGGTCTCTCACGACATTGTATAGGAATGATTGTGTCAGTGTGTGCCTATGTGGGTGTTACTGCCGAGGATAGTGTGGAGCAGAGCACAGCTTAATATCTATGTTTGACATAGAGGCCCATTAATAAGGGCCTGATCCGAGCCCAGTGACAGGACTGCTGACAGAGGAGGATCATGGGGAAGAATCATGCCCTGCTGAGGGAGTCTGGGCCGCAGGTAGGCCCATTCTTCCTTCCCCAGGTGTTATTACGCATGCTGGGGAGGGAGTACAGGAGGGAGGGCTGCTACTGACATCTACATTAATCACCTCTCCTCCGTGCCCCCTCCTCTGCACACCACCGTCCCCCCCACCTCCAACTCCTAATCATCCCCACAACAGAGACCTAAACCCAGTAAGGGGATACTCAGCCATGAAAGATATCCAGCTAAGAGCTCCCCAAATACCACTCTGATCTGATCATGAGTGATGCTGCTACCTGAACCTCTGACCTGGCTCACAATTAAAAACACTTTCCTCCTTCTCCCCCAGACACATATATACAGATGGATGCAGCTTGGCCGAAACTATGAAATTCTGTCACTGTCTACGTTTGATTCATAGTTTGCATTGGAACTGGACCGTAGTTGCATGCAATTAAAATGCAGAAAAATGTTTCTGCTGGCGTGCGTCTCTAAACCCCCGGAGTGTGTGCTGCTGTTGTGCACGCACTCCTGATTGTTTTGTAGATATCACACTCTCCACTAGCAAACCCCCTATTGAACCTCAGCTGTGCTTTTATCTACAAAAAATAACAACACTGCTGCACCCTGTGTTCATGTTGCTTCACGATAAACTGAGCCACTGAATAAACGCGCTTTAATCACTTACAGGAAAAATGACACGATGTGGTCATTAAAACAGTGCAGCACTTCACATTTTATGGTGATCATATCGATCCCTAATGGACTGCTTAAAGTTTCTCCATCTTTTTTGCACAATGCTATTTTGTATCATATATATTGATAGAAGAAATTATCCAACTTAATTTCACCACAAAATCAGCGGACTTGACCGATTAAAGTCATGTCACTTGACCAATGGACAGTGACGGATGTAAGTCACACAAAACATCCTTCCTCATGAACAACTCCACCCGGGATCCATCAGTGGACAGATGCTCTGAGGGCAAAAATGGGAACTTATCTGATTGATTATTAGTTTTTATCCAATCAAAGCACACAATGGCACAGAAACGTGTCAGTAATTGTGGCATGATTAGTTTAGGTGAAAACAAATGATCCATTTTTATCAGACTGTCTTTGCAGCTGTGGATAAAAAGTGCTCACACTGTGTAAGACCGCTTTTCCACCATGTTTTTAATATTCTTGGTTTTGTCTGCGCTCTCGATGCACTCGTTCCAAGTCACCACTCTTGCTTTGCTTTCCCTTTAGTGACGTCACACTTATTTATGAGTGTGTACACCTCATTTTGCATGCTCCACATTTTTGAAATGAAGGAACTAATGAACTCAGCAAAACCCTGTTTGTCAGTAATATTATGAATGTCACCATAATAAAAGATGTGTAATGTTATTCTAACAGTGGAATGAAGCTTAAGCTCATAATAATACAATGTCCACGAGTTATCAGTCTAAGGCTTAGCCCCACCATCTCATTTTTATGTAACACGCCTTTGCCCTGAGTAAACACAGCCCCCAGTTTAATTAAAATAAATCCACTTTCAGCTGATATTTAGAAACCTATCATAGCACTGCCTTCACTATAGATACAGTGACTGAAAGAGGAGAACAAAAGGCTGGGCCTGAGTGAGAATTATAGCTTACTTACTTTTTACATCAATGAGGCTTTACACTCCATTGTTTATGTCTGAAGTGAGTGTTTCTTCTTAGTAAATAACCTTCTCCAATTCCTTTTTCCCCCTCCTTTATTTGCCTTGAACCTTCAGCAACACTGATGACACAATAAATTTCTGTTTGGCTCTGTGTGTGTGTGTGTGTGTGTTTGCATGCATCTGGTAGAATCTAGGACACTATGGAGGCACAGAGAAGACAGCATTTGCATGCAGCTCACAAACATATTAAAATATGAAGACAAATCACTGTGTCTGGCCAGCTGACAGCGCTGCCTGCAGTGGGAGCAAGCTAGCAAACTTACAACATGTCACAGCTCCCAGTAAGGCCTTTATAGGGCAGGCTCGAACACGCAGCTGCTTGACAAACAAACGGAAGGGAAAAAAAAGTGCAGTCAAAACTATTATTAAAGCAATAGAAGTGGTTCCCTTTTCCAAAGCCATCCTGTCATGGTGTTGCTCTTTCTTTCTTTTTTTTATTGGGAGAATATGGTTTTCACAGACACCTTCAGGGCACATGCTGTGTGTGTTGATGGCTTTGTTCTATGGCTGACTTTGATGTAAGCCATAAAATGGGAAATCCAAGATGTTAAGCTTCTAAAGTAAAAATAAAATAGGGCCTACTTGTTAGATTGATCATATATCTCTTTATGTTTCTGTGGTCCTACTTTATAAATATGCTAATTTAAAGTTGCGCACAGGGACTCTATTTGCATTCTGTAAGTTATTTGGGTAAAATAAGTGAGTTGTTAAAATAATATAAACAATTTGTATTTTATGTGCTCTGTGCTTTTCTTCTTTTTATTATTGTTATTATTACATACAGGGGTTATATTATTACATAAACCTTGAAGTGATGCTGTAAATGAGCATTATGTAGTTACAAAATATACCAGTTCATTTTAAATTGCATCGTGTTGAAGGAGCTCTTCTGATGTGTTTTTTATCAACCCTGCTTCATTCTACTGCTGAAAGTAACACGAAAATGCACCTGATGGCTCAGTTACATTGTGTCAATTGTGTTGGTTTCGAAACTATTTCTGCCGGAGCTACACATGTTGTCTCCTTTTTTTTACGCCACTTAATAGCGCAGTAATAAAAAGCCTGGTGACAAGACTGTTCCTACAACTGGCACCAGTAGGGGGAGCTCGTAGCTCATAGCTCACTCTGTATTGAACTGCTAAGACAACATGAGGAGGGTTTCTGGACGGCAGTGCAGATCACATACAAGACCCCCTCCTCTGTCCCTGAACCTCAGCATATCTCGGGTCCTGGCTGCTGTGTCCAAGCATTACCATAATGTGTTGTTAAAAGCTGGATTGTGGCGATTTTCATGGGGGCTGCACACTTTGACCTGAAAGAGATTTAGACCTACAGAGAGGCCGCCTCTCCTCATCATGGCGCAGGGGGCCTCCATCAATCAGCCACTGATTTCTGACAGACATCATAGTTGCAGTTCTGCTGCAGTATCTCAATAGGTTAACAGCCTTTTTCTTGCCAACATCTACATATGAAATCTACTGATGAGTAAATTCACCCTGAAATCTGAATGAATTAGGTCTACATTTTTTGCTAATCCTGTCTGCATTTTTCTGTTTTTTTCATGTTTTACTTATGAAAAACGTTGGTCTTTGGTTAGCACATACACTACCTGTTGACAATATTTCTCTAATATTGTAGTATTTCATCAGTATTGCAACATAAAGTGGTGAAAGTGTCTGTATGTTTTCAGATAAGATTTGTTCTCCAACATTCATGGGCGTAGTGCTCTCACATTGTGTGGTAAACGTGCGAAACATTTATGTAAACTAATGTGTTAAACATTCATATGTGTGTAAAGAGAGTTTATGTGGGTTTAACCTCCTCTCCGATGCGTCTGTGCTCCTAATGTTATCTAATCTGTAGGAAAGGGCCGGTTAGTCTTAGTCTTCATAACTGCACAGAGAGCCGGAGTGAGATCCAAGCTCTCCTCGACTTTGCCTTCCCCTCTCCTCACTACTCTCTTCCCCTGTCGCTGCTACCGCTGCGTGTTTCGTGCGGTGTGTCAGGCTTCAGTGCGGTGGGCTGCGGGCTGTGCCGGGTGCGCATAGACCGTGCGCTCCTAGCGGCAGCGCTGCTTGAAAACGAAAAAGCAGAGCGAAAGAGGAGGAGGATGTTGAACTGACTTGTACTATGACAGTACATTTACAACGCTCGATCCCTCGAAAAGCACATGGGTCTTCTGGGAGCTGGTTCCCCTTGTAATAAAACAACTTTTTGGGAATGCACGAGAGTTGAAGGCTGGTTTCCAGTCTTTCTAGCAGCCGAGCCATGTGTTGAACTGAGGAAACACCGCTGAAGATCTGAGAGGTGCCAGAGACGCGTCCTGAGGAACCGTGGACCTGCTAACAAGGGCACATCCTGCGTTTGTTTCCACTGTGGACTTAAATTTCTTCTCTCACGAGCTGTGGTGTGGCAGGTAATCTCGGAGAAATAGCAGAAATTGCGGATGAACTCGCGGGGCAGGCGGGGGTAACACTCAAAGAGCCAGAGTTTGGTTTCAGGGCTTGGTGGATATGAACACCCCCGAGCAGCACCTACTCTGAAATGGATCTTCTTAGTTTTTGGACCCTGAAACTGGCTTTTTGTCAGTAACTAGGACCTCTCCCTAACTCCCACAAACACGGAATAGACTCGCCTGTCATTTTGGACATATTTTTCAGCAGTGAAATCGAGGATTTGCACGCCCGCCGTGGATGTTTAATATGCTAGTATGGGTCCGCTAGCGTTCATCCTTGTTGGTGGATTACTGTATTTTCAAGTTGATGGTAAGTTGTCCAACATGCCCAACATTGCCGTCTAAAACTTCTTACATCTATTTAAATTCTGTTCTGCTTTGCACAGACCGTCTCTGGACGGTGGCCCTGGCACTCCAAACGTCATTTTTAATCAGTTTTGATTTGTAAGCAGTGTTGTAAATGGAAGTTTACAGAAAAAAACATTTCAATGATTAATTGACTTTTGATCATTGTGATTATTGAAGATTTTATTATTGAACTATAGGCTGCAGTTGTTATCAGTGGATACTTTGGGTAAATAGACCATCCTTGTGGTGTTGTAATTTAAATGCTTTTCGCATCAAAGTAGCGTCTGTTTTCCGTCTTGTGTTTGTGTATTTTATTCATTATGTACAGAACGCGCAGCTGAATTCAACACATTACTCTTCCGTCTAGTGCAGCTGATGGGCGCCTCTCAGGAGGTTAAAATTAGGGCAGAGATGAGGTGATTTTTCTTTTTCTGTCAGTGTAACAGATTTAAGCAACAGCGTGAGATGCGTCGTGTGCTTTTAAGTTTTAAACATTATCCAATAATCACTTATTGTAACAAAAATGACCTGGTTTCTGTGACTCTGAGACTCAGTCATTGCAAAGCAAAGATCTCTCAGTATGAATGATTCTAAGGTTCTGTCACAGATTATCTTTCTATCATAGATGTCCATTTAGCATTTAGTTCAGTGGATTTTTATTTATGGCAAACAAATCCCCAATATTTGTGCATATTCAGGTGGTACAAGAGAACCACAAAGTAGTGTAACACAACGGAGAGTAGTTCAGACCTGTAGGTGGAAGGTTCACGGGCTTGCAGGTGTTTGGCAAATGTGCTGTGAACGCCTTGCCTCTGCATGGTAGTACATGGTACTGCTGTGGTTGTTTTGCTTTAGGGTTTCTTTGCTGCAATTTTGCATCATATAAACCAGCTTAAATCCAAGCTGAGACGCTGACTTACTTTATTATTTCCATTTGTTTGATTAAACTTTAATAATGATGGAAAAGGCACTGATACTGTTTAATTGCTGTGGCCCAAAGCGTCTGCCCTCTCCTACCATTCTGCTGCCGAGTGCAAAATCAGCATCTTTCTGCTTCTTAGGATCCACTGGCCTACAAGCAAACTGGTTTAATGGAGGAATTAAAACAGCTTCCGACAATAGCTAATGTGATGACTCACATCAATCATTCAAATAGGTGGGCTTAGGTGACAGGAATCTTGAATGGGATTGGTCCAACCTGTGACTGGTGGAATGATGGGAGGGCTTAGAACTTAATACTCTTGAAATGCATAAACCTGTGCGTGATTAAATTTTTATTGTGAATTTTTAATTGGGTACACCTTTTTACAGTGGCTTTTCCCATACACACACAATCCTGCTCAGACAAAGTGGAGCTTGTGATCACAGAATGAGGAAATAACAATCCTGACCAGTCACATTACATCAACGAAATGATGTGAGTGATGATTCATATGTGATGTGTTTGCTTTGTATTGTTTGTACAACTTAGCAGTATGTAAAGCTGAGTTTTTGTTGTCACTGAATGCAAGAGCCTGCAAGGCCCCATTTTTCTTTTCTTTCACCTGTCAACTCCTGCTCCTGCTTTTGTTGTTCACAGCTGCAAGTTTTGGGTTTGAAACAGTCTTCATGCCTTTTGCAAGTCTCCATTCTGCTGGGATTTGAATATTTGTCTTTTTCTTTCTTTCACCTTTTTTTGTGGTGTCTTTCACTCTGTTCAGCCAAACCCACTGGTTGCTAAGCAGTGGCTGATGGCATTGCTAGCTGTCCAGAGGGAGTGGGTGCACAACTCCCCGGGAGCAGTGGATCTTCCCAATCATTTGCCTGTCACCCTCCTTCCCTCCACCCCTCTTCTTTGCTCTCCACCTCCATCCCTGCAAAACCCACCCTTCACCCAGCCCTTTTTGAGAGGTAATCTGAGGGTCCTCGGAGAGGGAGGGCTTCCTCTAAGAGTCCACTTAGGCAGACAAAAAGGTCTGGAGTTGTATTCACTGGGCAGCCTTAGCAACAAAGCCAAGCCTTGTGAATGGCGTCAGTCACTGTTTAGTGTGCTGTGATTAATACTGTTAGTGTGTAGGAGAGGGGAGAAAAGGTGAGAAACTGAGTGTGTGTTGGGTTGAAGTAGAGGTGGATTGTTTTGAGACTTGAGAGAAGCCTGTTGATCTGAAAACAGGGTTGCCACACTTTTTTTTTTAAGAATCTGATTGCAGTAGAAGACATTTCCAGGAGTACACCATTCAGCAGCTGCTTGGTTATCTCCTAAACTCCACTGTGCTGCTTTTGAAGCTGGATTAGAAGATGCTTCGCATAGTGGACATGCACTCCTGACCCTGTGCTATTTTGAGATCTCCTGCATGCTTGTGTCTGATGTAGGAGCTGGTGACATCATGTCGTCACATGCTGAGAGGCGCTGAAATATGGCCCAACTTGAATCTGTCTGAGAGGCTATGGAGACGGCCACTTGGGGTCTTTGGTGGCCTAGACAGTCTGCAGCTCTATCTGCCAGCAGGGTTGTGGTTTCACTAATGCTGAGTCAAGGGAAACTCAACCCGGAGAATGGTTGTGTGCAGGGGAAAGAAGGAGGAGAGGGAGAGATAAAATGAGTGTAATCAAATATAAAAATTGAGAGAAGAGTTGTTTAACAACACAATCTTTTAAAGGGAAATGGCTAGGATAGGGCTTTATTACCAAAGTACCCCAGAGACTAACAGCTCCGTTGATATCATGATTGAATGAGAGGTTTAAAGTACTGCCCCATAATGGAAAGTAAGCTCAGATTAAAATAGTCTATGTGAATGATGAGGCAGGCTGAGGTCATTGTGTAAGAGCCATCGCAATGTCTCGCCCCAAATGTGATTGTTCTGCTTGAGTTGGCAGCGTTTAGGCAGCGTTATTGTAATTGCGGTTCATTTGCTGGAATGGGGCTGCTGTAATGATGAACCCTCATCTGAGATCTACAGGAAGCTCCTCTTTCCTGTCTCCCATGGTCTCATCGCTGTCAAAGAAGCCACTTTCCTGAGCATCAAAGGGCACAACTGTTTATTCTCTGATTACCATCAAAAATGAATGGAGAAAACTGACAAAGGTGATGATCACAAGTGGAAGTGAATGAACAGGGAACAAAGAAAGAGGTGAGCGCTTGTCCATTGAAAATCAGCTTACAGGCCTTTGTGTGTGTGTGTGTGTGTGTGTGAGCGTGATAAGTGTTGCCTGACCAGTGACGTGAGCCTGTCAGCTCCTATGATATTTTAACAGCCAAGTTTGACTACTTTGCAGATCAGGTTTCAAAAGCCATCAACTCGACACGTTCAGGAGAGAACAGAATAGACTTTGAGCTTTGAGCACACTTCTTTCAAGTCCAATTGACTGATCTGTGATCACTCAAAAATAAAAAGATTCACAGCTGTTTTAAATTCTGCGATCATGTTATTTAATGCCTTTACATTTTCATAGCACAGATGTGGCAGACAGAATGTCAGTGTTAGACAGTGAATATGGCTGATTTGGCTGCAAGACCAGCAGAATGCAGGGGAGGTAATACTGCTTTTCCCTGTTTTACCTCCGCTTTATTAAGTCCCAGCCAAGCATACCCCTGACATTTACAGAGCAGAAAAAGGCCTAATGCCTTGATGCGTTTGCCTAGAGAAAGACAAAAAGAGGATGAGAGAATAAAACAGGAAGAGTGGTTTAACACAAACAGGTAGGCGGCAGTAAAGGATAAGTATCTTCTCTCATACAATTTATGTTTCCCCAGACCCATCTTGTTCACTGTCTCTCTCTTTCATTTACTCACACACACACACACACACACACACACACACACACAAAACCATCGGTCGTTGTCTTGTTCATGAGGGTGGAATTCAAACACTGAGGGGGTTGTTGTACACCTGTGATGGCAGTATAGCTGGTGTGTGCGTGGAGGTATGAGTGGGGGAGGAGTGATAAGATGAACTGAGCTTTCAGACTATCAGGTAAAGCAAGCGGTCAGGGTCTTCACCTGTCTCACACACCTGTACTTACAGAATACACACCTGTGCTTACCCTTCTGGGCCCCTAGACACATATAATCCTTGCTCTTTTCTTTTCTGCCTCTGTTTGCCAACAGCCGATTAAGGGTTTTAGGCAGGCCAGCAGACAGAAAATGTTGATGTAATTACTGTTATATAATCCCTGATGATTAGATGATAGTGAATGAACCCTTATTGATCAATGGCAAATACCCAGCTAGCGGTTACAATACAGACTGCCTCTGTGCGGGACAGATTACTCAGTTGCAGTGTGGATGTGATGAGCATTCTTATCTCCACAAAACTTGATTATCTTAAGAGCATGCAAAATGCAGGCAGTACCGAGTGCAGCACAAGCCTGTGATGCACTTAACCTTTCTGGAAGAGAGAGCATGTTTGCCTTATCGGTGTTTTCATGCTGCATGCTGCACTGAAACGCTGCATTTGGGGAAGTGTCTAATTACTCTGTTTCTCGTCGCCCTCACTTTGCCCTCTGGTTGGCTGTCTTGCAGCAACCTCCAGAAAGAAGGGAAGGTTCTCAAGGTTGAATGACTCACAGGAGTAAGTACAACCATAAAACTATACATGCTCATGGCTGCAGGCCCACATACACACCTTAAACATACAGAGAAGCATACAAATACATACTAGTAGCTGCACCACATATACATTTCATGCATTCTTTTTTCAGTAATAACACGTACATGCATTTAATGAAAACAGCATTTGGCATATGTATCAATTCCACATCGCTTTTTATTGGAAATAGCAGTTTATGGTGTACTTCTAGTCATTATCACAACCCTTGTAGTTTTTCTTCGTTGTGTTTGCAGTCAGCAATGTATCTTCTCGCTCTTCATTGTCAAGAGTTTGTGTGACAGTTGCACCTGAGCTGATTGTGGCACCAGTGTCTTGAAGATGAGGTCAGGCCTGGTGATAAAAATGCATGAGCTGTCTCGCAGTGTGAGACGTGTGAAGATGGACAGCCAGAGCATGACAGTCTAGCACACATCTGTCACACGCAGCAGTAGTCCAACGCAGCTGTAATGCCTCTCAGAATGGTGGAGCAGGTGAATAAGTGTCTTGTTCCACCACCTCCAATCCCCAGCCCAGTCTATGGATCACCCAACCATGGCAGCTTGCTACCTTTTCCCCCCATAACTAACTGGGGAATGTAACCCTATAGAAGTACATAGACTCCAAACTATACAGCATCACTTTCCAAACCACTGTTTTAATGTGGAAGCTATAGTAACCTGGAGCTCTGCTGAGGGGCCTGACCTCTTGTGACCAACGTCTTCCTGAATGTCACTGAAGATATGTCAAAATTTACAAGGCAATATATGCTGGCTAACATGTGAGCACTAATATGTCGATATTGTTGGGGCTTATTATGAATGGCAAAGGCTGTATAATGCTGTTATTTAGCCTTATTTGTATTTGTATGCATGTGTTTCTGAATAACCTTGTTGTGTAATCAGTGTGTCTATGTGCTAATATATGCTGTAATATGCTAAATTATGTTAACAGTTCAGTTGGAAAAAAAATACTGTTAGAACAGGCAGCATGATTTAACTCTAATTACGAGACATTTGGAAGATGACTGTATTAATGTATGAGTAACTTATGTAGGTCAGCTGCTCTTGTTGTGTCCCTGCTGCAAAAAACATAACACCACACTGCTTTATAAACCTAGCCACCATGACCAGGCATGAGTTGATTTAATGTACATAATGGCTCCTGGTGAGACTGGCTTTGTGGTTGAAGTCTCAGTGTGGAACGTGGCATGAGTCAAGTGTCACATCCATTGCAGCGGAGAGGAAAGAAAGCCCTAATCACATCCTTGAACGTTTGAACTCTCCAGTTTCATGTCCGGGATGGTGGTGGTGATTTTTTTCTGGAGACCTGATCACAGGCATTTGTCATTTATAAGCCCAGTAACACTCAGCCAGTGGTAGAATTATACATTGTAGTGGGTGCATGTGAGTGAATGTGTTTGTGAGCGCCATTAATAACTTTCAAAACCCATTGTTTTTTGTGTTAGCATGAATTTATGGACCTGAGTAAATTGAATTAGTCCTTCGTCCAATTGCAAGCACCCTTGACCGTGTCACCTTAAGCCAGACCAGATGAAGTGTCCCATGGAGTAAAAATTTAATAAATCACATCTTGACTTGGTATGCTGTACCTTTAAAAAAAACAAAAAAAACACAAACAGTGAGCTTCAAGAGCCATTTGATTACCTCGCGCAGCTTTCCAAAGTCCATCACTTTGATGGTGTGTGGTTAAAGCTTATTCCTCATGCTCACATAAGAGACCTAAGACCACTGGAGTGGCTGGAGGTGGTGACTGCCCACACTGACTTGCAGGTACATTGCAGCTCAGCACCCATGGTACACCTCTAATTATACACTCATCTCTCAACACAGTGTATCATGGACACCTGAAGGCCTTCTCCTCCACCCTCCGCACCCCACCCCTTGCCTTCATTTCTAAAGCAATAAAGCACTTATTTTTTTCCCCCTATTTAATCTGCCGGGGCAGCTCAGCAATGCAGGTAAAGAGATTACAATGCTTCAGGGAGAATCAATTGATGCCATTCATTTCATTGCACTTCCCTCAGCAGGAACTGCTCAGAAGAGCCCACTCCTGAAAGCAGATATTTGGTGACGTGAAATTTTGGACCCCTGTCACATGTACACACACACACACACACATACACACAGGTATGCATCTTGGGAACACCATCTTAAACCCTGCTGCTTACTTATCTGATTTTAAAGCACATTTGCAGAGGTTATAGTGATCAAAGAAAATTGTGCTCTGCTGCCATTGTTTTCTACCAATGACCACTGCTTGACTGGAGCAAGTGGACATTAACATAAGTCAAGGGCTCCTCGATGAGGACGGGGGAAACAATTAATCATTCAGTTCACCTCTTTAATTTTTAGTACTTTGCCATTTGAATCGTTGATTTCCCGCACACCAGCACACATCTTCAATACCAAGGCGACTGCCGTAGTGCAAAGCAGAGATAGACAAGAAAATGGCTGAACACAGGCTGCTCAGAAGGATATGCAGGAAAAAAGAGAGGGCTGAAGAAGGTGGGATGGTGGAGTGAGCTACATGCTTGATTGGCCCTCGTATTGGAAATCATTTAATCTGCATCACATAGTATAGTGTCCCCACCGGTGGCCCAACAGTCTCACAGAGCCGGTGTTATACTCTTGTTATACTCATCATCTCTGACATCAACACACCACATGTCACCACAAAGGGGTTTAAACTATCCTTATGTCCTCTTCCTTTCCCTCCTCTAGTCTTTTGTTTCAAGACAACAGTCTCAGCTCTTCTGAGACGCACTATCTGCTGAAAAAATGATAACACCATCCTGTCTGTTCATGGCTACTGATAATACGATTAGAGTAGGTTTTTTTAAAAAAAAAAAAAAAAAAAAACAAGGTGGAAACTTGAAATGCAAGATATGTGAATCAGCCGTTTGCAGCAAAATCAGATATTCTGTTTCCCACAGTAATCTATTTATATAATCCAACTGCATGGGGGAGAGAGGGCAAATACACAGATGCAGAGTCAATATGACCCCATCACACTGCTGCCCGAAATACTCTCAGAGTGGAATTCTATCTGATATTTATTGGAGGAAAGCATGGATGCAGTGAGATGTTGCGGACAGCTCCTAGAATTACCCTTGTGTTTGCTTTGAGAGTATAGATTGTAGCAGGAGAAAGCAAGAGGGGGGTTGCAGAGCACTGAGGTGGAACAGAGCCCATCATGTGAACTTGCCAGTGAGCTCAAACTCCTTCTCTCTCTTGCCGTAACAGATTAAATTAAAGAATCTGCCTTGCACCTGTGAACATTCTTTGTTTCACTTTCTGAATCTTCACTGTGAGAATTCTGCTCTTTGTTCAAGGCTGTATTTTTTCCCCACACTTTATTTATGTATTTTGTAATAATACAATGTAATGCAAAAATGGCAAAAACTGTTGCAAACTTTTAGAAGTTTCCAAAAGAAGTGAGTTCAAGGAATATGATTTTTAACTGAGGTATAAAATTAAATGAATGAGTTATTTACAAGCAGGTTTTTGAAAATTATACCACAGCTGTACCGTAGATAACATAGACCATATACCACAGATAGCTGTTAAGGTTCAAAGGCAAAAGGGAGCAGATCAAGGATATGAGTGAGGCTAGTAAGCTTGAATGTAGCTGCATAGTGGACCAGACAGGACCTCCATCATCTTGAAATGTAGAGAATATAGTAATAATGTCTAGTAATAATGTTAAAAATAATCATTCGTCATTCAAAAAGGTACACAAAAGTAGATTTTCTATCCGGTTCAGTTTTTAGCCTGATAAACCGCCAAACTTCCAAAAGTTTCGGAATGGGCTCATTGAGGTCAGAGATATTAGAAGAGGAGAGATCTTATGCTACAAGTATGATAATACACAGTATGGATGATACCATCTCTAACAGTTCCTGCGATTCCCTCGTCCAATCTTAATTCAGGCTGTGTCTTGTGGCTGGTTGTATGCAGTGGACTGGGAAGGACTGCAGATATAGCAGGTTGTTTTTAGTGACACTTCACTGAGATGGGCTGTATTTCTGGTATTGGGGTTTAGTGGGGCTCGTGTGCTGTGACGCCACTGACAGCAACTGTAAAGAAGATGAATCTTGGGTGCAGAATGGACTGCCTGCAAGTGTCACCGTAGGTCATTGCAGAGGCGAGGACGGCCAGCAACATCATTCTATCGCCACCCCCAGTTTCCCCCTGCTGCTGTCTCACATTTCCCTTTTGATGACATGACGGATATGACTCTGTCACCCTCCCATTGAGGGTAGGTTGTAAAAGGACAGAGAGCAAGTGAAGGAGACAGAGAGATATTGGGGCGCAGAGAGGCGGAGATTTGGAGCGGGAGGTTCAGGAGAAGTGGGAGGTAGGAGGAGAATATATTTTAGAACGTGGATCAAATGCATAATTCATTCCTTCTGATATTTCTTTGAGGTTTTCGGGTGGGTTTTTTTTTTGTTCTTGCATATTTTTATATTCACTCACTGGGTTTCAGCACTTTCTGCCTGAAATACCTCCACCATTTCAGATTCTCACTACAGTGTAACTGCGTCTTGGCCTGGACCTTGGTTTTCATGTTTCATGTTTTAAAGAGCCTCAGTGACTGGAACTTTCTGGCTTGGTCTGAGGTTGCCGTTGGTTACCTGTGATCAGTGCACACGTCTGTTGGCAGAATAATGAATATCTCTTTGGGGAACCCTTCCTTTTATGCTTTGGCTGAGACTGATGTGGGTATTGATTTGGTTGGTGGACTGGAATTTCTCCTGGGAGCTAATAAAAATAATTACAAAAAGATCATCAAAGGCCTGACCTTCTGTTGCACACATGAATAAATATGTTACTAAGATAATAGAAAAGACTCCTTCTATGTGTGTGGCCAGTGGAATACAAGAGAGCATAAGCCATTATGACGCTGTTAGCCCTTGGTAAAGTAGTGTTTTTGTCCTGGGTTTAACCAACAAATGTAACCTCTTTTGTTTAACTGTTAACTTTCATATGTGTGTGACAAGTGTGACATGTTATTTGGACAATAAACACTACAGGATGCTGTAAAACTTTGTATTTCTTGGATAGTAACGTTGCAAAATAGCATCTGATTTCAGTGAAGCTGACATAAGCAGACTAAAAGAAAAGGCAGAGAAGAATCATCTTCTGGTTCAGTAATCCCTCTCTGATTTCATTCTCTGTCTGTCTGCTTGTTTGTTTGTTCTCTGGTTCCTGCTTTCCTCCAGGAGTGGATGACTGCACAGCGGTAGTGAAAGTAATGGTGGTGTTATTGCAGACAGGGGGAAACACAGCATTTTGATTGGAGCGTGTGCCCTGAGACCCAGTGAAGTGCACTCGCCTCAGCTCAGAGAGCACTTGATTGCACAGCACCAATGATCGCATTAAAAGGGCAACAGAAAGCCCATTTACCGTAAAGAGAGTGAGAAAGGGGGCCCAATAGGAAGCTGAAAATTGACTTCTGTGAGGAGCTTGTTCTGATCACTGGGCAGTGGGGATACATGTATGTGATGTTTTTGATCTTCTTGGGCAACATCTCTGGGACATGGGAGCCACATGAGGGCACAGGAGAAAAATAAATGTGAAGATGCAAACATTTTAGTGCTCACTTTTGAAAGAGAAACTTGCCCAACATCAGGCATGGTTCACTGGTTGAGGTTGGCCATCACTGAGACTGATGTGCCTCCTTTAAAACATATTTCATGGCATATAGATGTGCCTTTAAGCTTTTCTACCTCTACACCTGACTAGCTCCTCTCAGGAAGGACACTGACCAGTCATGTCTGGCCCTCTGTGCACCCAGCTCAGCTCTCTCTGGCAGTGAAAGGACAATTGTAGAGGCATCTGCTGTGTTCATTTCCACTGGAAAGAGGAGAGCAGATGGAGACTCAAGGTTTAAGTGATTAGAAGGCAGTAGATTGGAATACAAATTGGATTTAAAGAAATTAGACTGATATAAATCGAATGGAGTCACCACAGTTTAGTGCTGTGCATGCGCATTGGCCTTAGTGGAAAGCCACCGCAGGGCCTGTGGATTATGAGGGAAGCAGATGCTCCAATGAGATAAGAATAAATGTGCGTTTTTGACGCTCCATTGAGGGAGGTGGTGGTCTCCATGTCTGTCCTTTATCTTGCCTGCCATTCATCAATGTCACAGTGTTAATTACGCCTTCATTTATTTAGTCACCAGAATACCTCCAGAATACAAACTTGCCCCTCTGCCCCTGAGCTGACAGGGAACCCGACTGCTTTCTAGATTACTGTTACCTATAGTTACCCTTTAACCACTGGTGAAAGAGATGACGTTAAAAGCTGCCAGCAGCATACTGTCGGTTTTTGTTCTACCACCAATATTACATCTTCAGTTTTAATGCCAAAAAGATAAGATGATGCACTCCTGGGAGCAGGATATCACTGCTCCCTCTACTACAAACCCCTGTCTGTGGCCCCACTTAGAGCAAGAGACTAGGCCTGATCACTAATCAATGACAGGGAAATGGAGGGAATTAGCCCAAATTAGGAAGAAGAGAGAACAGACTACCTCCTGCTCATGGGTCAATATGCCACTGTTTGATGCCTGATCCCCGTTAAGACAAATAGTTGGCTAGAACACATTTACACAGGGCATGTTTACGTGCTGGGTGGGTAAATTAAAAAAAAAAAGAAGAAGAAAGACAGAAGAAAAAAAAGGCAGTGGTTAGCCCTCCCTCATTACCACCACTGAGGTGCTCTTGAGCAAAGTCCAGAACCCCGGCTACTCCAGTGGAGCTGCTCAGTGGTCAGCAGATCAGACTTTGGTTGTACTGGGTACCTTCCAGGTGTGAATTTGTGTAACTGCGTGAATATGATTGGGGCGTTCCTGCAAAACAGCGATTTCCTCTCAGTTAACCTTCCCTGAATAAATAAAGGTTAATAAATGTATATGCGGGTAAATGTGTGCACACACATTCACCACACTCGGACTCTATGAGGTGTGTTTTGTGCTGATCAGTGGATTCCTAACTGTGCCTGTCCTTTCGCTGGAAGACTCGTGGATAGAAAAGACCAGTGGTATAATATGTTCCAGTTTCCCCAGGGAGATTCAAGTATAAGGGGTAGTGGAACATGTGCAAACCCAGGCAAACAAAGAGCTGGAACCTCCACTGTTTTGCCTCCATCTCTTGTCGAAATTCACCCTTATTTAAGCACAAAGGCATATGTGGTACACTGCTCTTCTGTGCAGCAGTCATGGTCCTATTACCCTACTGCACTGCCCCAGGGAAGGGCACAGTCATCAACTCAGCTCAATCACATGCACACCTGCAACGACTAATTTTGAGACAAAGAGCCCAGCACTTCACTTGATACAACTCGAACTGCTTAGCATTTGGCTGCCAACTGATGCTCTGTTTTTGATGGAGTATTGAATGTGGTTCAAAAGAAAGAGGATAAAGGAAGGCCTGCTGGAAAAGTTTGCCTTATTCCCCATTCCCCTTCCTCTGTCTTTGATTGTTTGATGCTGGATCAAATGCTTTGATTGCTGCGTGGTTCCCAGGGCCAGTGTGATGTGTGTGTGTGTGTGTGTGTGTGTGTGACCTACAGTATCTTATCTCCATAGTTAAAACATGGTCACAGACACACATAGCACTCTGACTTGGGGAGCTTTATCTTAGCTGCCAGACTCCCAGTACTCACGCACTACAAATCCTAATAAAAAGTAGTGGGTCATGGTTTTCTGATGAAAATATAGATCAAGGTTTGTCACATTTTAGCAGAGTGCTGCTTATTTTGTTGCTGCATCTGCATTGTTTTATTAGTAGTATGTTGTAGCTGTATTGTGTTAGTGCAAAGTTCATTTGAGTTGTTTGTCAGTTGTCTGTCTTTTATGGTCAAAGTGATACATGTCTTGTTTTTGTTTTAGAAATGTTACCATCTGTTTAGTTATGTTACTATACCTCCACTGAGGTTCAAGAAAAGGTTAACAACAAAGAATTTTTTTTGTTATAGTTTTTATTGATAAAATAAAACTGCACATGGACCATATCCATGCTGTTCTCTTTTGACTGATTGCATCTCCTCTTCTCCTTCAGGATCCCGTCTGCGCCAGGAGGACTCCCCACCCCGGATTGTGGAACACCCCTCTGACCTGATTGTCTCCAAAGGGGAGCCTGCCACTCTCAACTGTAAAGCAGAGGGGCGGCCAACCCCGACGGTGGAGTGGTACAAGGATGGAGAGCGGGTGGAAACGGACAAAGACGACTCACGTTCTCACCGCATGCTACTGCCCAGTGGCTCACTTTTCTTCCTTCGCATCGTTCATGGGCGACGGAGCAAACCAGATGAGGGAGCCTATGTCTGCGTGGCCCGGAACTACCTGGGAGAAGCTGTCAGCCGTAATGCATCTTTGGAAGTAGCATGTGAGTCAGGACTCTGTGTCCTCTTTCTTCTTAATTTCTCCCTTCTGCAGCTTTGCTGAAGCAATTTGCTCATATAATGTATTAATGCAGATGGCCGGATGAAGAATTGTTTTTATTTTGCTGCTTCTAGATGTGGGAAAGACTGGATTTACATTAAGCACCTTAAAACTAAGAGCTAATATTTGATATTTTGTCATCAGCAGCTATACAGTCTTTTTCTGTTTATAGATGGACAAATTGCAGTTGTCTGTACTGCAGGGTAAGCATATTGAAATTACACTATTATGCTATTTTAAGAGTTGATTTCCTCTGGCTTTGATTTTCCCTATTTACAAACACCGTAATGATTTCATGTAGGTCTGAATAGTTAAGCTCCAGTGCAATCTCATTATGTGTGACCTTGTCTGGTGGAATAATGAGTTGTACAGAATGAGTTTTTCAAACAATGACTTGAGATAAATTTGATATATTTTTACCTCAAGGGAGTTCTATTGAAGTTACCTGCAGACCTTTGAGTTGGACCTAAAGCTACTGTCAGACTATATGAGAGGGACATGATGGCATGGCATACCAGGGTCCCTCACGGGTGGGAGTGGGTTGAACATCAGGCACAGATCAAAGTCCTGATGGACATTTGACACAGGCCGTCTGGACTGTGTTGGTGAACACTGACAGGCAGAACCTGAGCTGTGGATCAAATTACCTTTGAAGATGAGCTCCTCCCGCCCCCAGCAGGATCAGACTGGGCTTCTTATGGAGGAGCTCCCAGGCACCTCAGCTGCTCAAAGGGTGGAGCAGGAAGTCTCCACTGTCCTTATGTTGTTTTAACTGGTAATACTTTTAGTAACATAGTTCCCTGTCAAGTTCTGCCTGTTTAATACTTTAATTTGCATGATTTGTCATGGAAAGGAGACTCTCGTATCGTGATAAATGATATGAACCTTTGGCATTTTATTTGAGTTATTTGCAAGGTCTCATTTTCCTTAATAAACATAAAACAAGCACAATTTTTAGCTAATTAAACATTTGACAACGTTTTGAACAGATAATGAAAAGGACCCTTATTTCTAAGGTGATTACAATGATCAGTGGTAGTAGGATGGGTAGTTGGTTTGTGCTCCTGGAGAAATGGACTGTGTGGTGGAGAGGAGGGGGTTGGTCTCTGTCTCTGATCCAAAGCTGGCCTTCCCGAGGGCCTTCCAGCTGCCCCCAGGTGCTAACTGCGTGACAACAGCTTGATCTATCGATCGCTGTAAGAGGGTTCTCCCATTCTAAATGAAAATTCATGAAAAATTGATGAAGTCTCTAGATTATTTTATTTTTCCGTTCTCATACTGTTTCTCGGCCTTTATTTTCAGTACTCTCTTTCTGTCGCTCATGTAATGTGGGTTGAGAAGCAGAGAGGACTGAGTAGACATATTGACTGCTTGAATGGCTTAAAGGTTGATGGGTGAGAGGTCAAGAGGCCAGGAGACAAGGGGATAAGGAAGAGTAAGAAAGGTGAAAAAATAAGAACACACACATAATGGGTATTACTAGTGATTCTAGATTTGAGAGAGAGGTTCAGGCCAAAGCCTCAGGCCACAGTCTAAGTAACCAAGGATATAGAGCTGCACCTTGTGCCTACCATTTTGACAAAAAAAGGCACAATATCAGCATCAGACAAAATACCGTACTTACCAAACAACTGTATATACTGTATACCCAAATACTTTGCTGTGAAAAAACACCTTTTTTGTGAACTCCCCTGTTGCCTTGGGGTAATTTCCTGATCACTTTGCATGCACCAAATTGGAGGTCTGAACAACTGTGTGGCATCTTGGCATTTAAAAATCCCTCTACCTGCACTTCCTGGTTTGTTATTCATTTATTTATGTTGCGCACTAATATGCACAACCAGGGCCATCTTTGGGCATAGACGAAGTGGCCCCCCTTGCCACCAGTGGGCCCCAAATGGGAGGGAGAAAATTTTAAATGATTTAAAATTACTCCCCATCTACATTTAGCTGTTTGTCACAGTGATGTCAGACCAACCAGTTCCATTTCTAGGCAAACTGATATTGACACTACACTAGCTGATACAAGTGAGTTTATATTGACCTGACCTGACCTCACCTGACCTGAGACACTTTTAAGTGAAGAATGACAACAGTGTACGGACGTTGCTGTGCTATTGGTTCAAGTGTAGTTCAACAAGGACAGTTACTACATAATGAAATGAAAGTACAGTGAGATTTTATTAAAATGGAATAACTAATGCAAATTATTTTATTATTAAAAGATCAAAACCCTCAGAGGCACTTCAGTGCAAATGGAGGAAATGAGGTAAAAGAAATATTATGCACATAGAGTATTATATTAAGACAGTAATGACTTTTTACAACTTTAATGACAAGTAATTTAAAGGCTACTGAGGATGAATGTCCCAAAGCTGATCTGCCGGGTTGGTGTCTCAACCAATCAAGTGACTCGCCCAAGTCACCAGAATGGACAGAATTGGTGCAGCACAACACTGCCATCATGCTGTTGTCATTGTTTGAGTGCACCCTCTCTCTTGTTCTCTCTCGCTCCAGCTCTCCTAAATATAAAACAGCATTGGTCTGTACTAGTCTGTATTTTAATTGTAGTTAACAGACAAAATGGTAAATACTCAATAACAAAAATATTGAGTATTTATGAGTAAATTTATGAGTAAATACCCCTTAAGGAGAGGATCAGTCATATATATATAATATTCACTTAAGTGAGATATGACCGTCTGAAGTGTGTTTTCTCTGTTTATTTTTTGCTTGTCCAGAACTGTCAGAAAGGAGGGAGGGCCGTTTTGTGGAGAGCTCCATGCCTGGTTTGTTTTGGGCCCTGGGCTTTCTTGGCTTTCTCTTTCAGCCTGGTCTTCAGGGGGGCTTGGGGGCAGCAGAAGGGGGTTGCTAAATCCCACTGCATTGGCTTACAGCAGTGATTAGCTTTATCAGGTCCTGACATCCGTCTGGTGATTGTAAAGCCAAAGCTTATCGCACAAGAAAAAGCTGTATTTAAATCTATATCCATGTTCAACTGGGTTTGTGTTTATGATATGCCTTGCACACCCCCTCTGTCCCTCGATCGTACTGAACGCACCTTTGCCCCCCATCCATTCACGAGTGGTTGAGCAGGACCCTGGTGAGATAATTGAATTGCAGCTCTGAAACAGATTGAACTCAGTGTCCACTGAGCAGAGCCTCACTGCTGCATGCTGGACATCAAGCTGGGCAGCACTCACCCCTCTCTCTGCTTGAGTAGGAAAGGTGGAGTGAAGAGGAAGGGGGGGGGGGGGGGCTCTGAGAGGTGTATCTGCATTATTAATGTGGGCCAGATTGGGGGGACTTTACATGTCTCTTTTATATGTTCCACGTTGAACACACATTGTTCACAATTTCATGGACGAGAACATGTACTGCCTGATGTTGTCTAAGTCCATGGTGCATGCGCAGATTGTGTGGATAATGATTTAACAACACTGCAAGAGATTTCTTTGTAGCGGTTCGCTGTCCTGCACTTCACAAGAAAGAACTTGTCAACATGCTGCTTAGAGGGCATCAGAGCAGTCTGCCCTGTAATCTTCTTCTTCTTCTCATGCTCTCCAAAACTGATTGCAGGCCAGCTCCTTGGGATGGATATGCTGCATATACGATGTGCCCCCTTTTCTCTTTTCAGAATAAACTAGGTCAATGAGCAGGTTCATAAATCATTTTGAAGCCTGTGTCAGAAATGCTAGCTGCAGCCAGTGCTGAATAAATTGCTAGCATTGCGGATATCTGTGTATATGTAAGTGTGACAAGGCACACCTGGGGCGATAGGATCCCAAGGAAAATGTTAATTGGCCCCATCTTTTCAGGTGGACAGGCAGCACACATACACTGTGCTCCAGATACAAGCATGTAGGGTGAACAGTTGCACTTTTAATTTAGTCTGACATGTTTGCGGTTGCATGTGTATTAAATGTGTGTTATCATCTCTTGGGAAAGGCAACTCAAATGAATGAAAACACAGAATTTTGGGGTGTAGATCTGTATCCCTTGCTGCTTCGTTCAGTTTGCAACCTTTAAAAATGCAAATGACGCAGAAACGAAACAGATGTCTTTGGTTGGTTCTAAATGCTGCTTGGACTGGGATTGGATGACTTTTAAAAAGGTCCTTTGATATCATCTAATGTACCACTTCTGCAATTAAGTGAATCGTTAGGTAGCATTTGGTGCTCGTACAACAAGGTAATTAGCAGGAAAATAGAGTTGGGAGAGGTGTGAGTGGTGAAGAGAGGAGGAGGGTACCAAGCTGTTCCTGTTGTGTCCAGCATGAGGGGAAGCTAATAAAGGGACAGGCCAGGAGGAGTTGGCCAGGTGGGGAGTCAGGCTGAGCTGTACTGCAGAGACTTTCACAAGCTCATCTGGACTCATTATTCTGTTTCAGAAATGAGAAAATGGAGTGATAAGTGCACACAAACAACACACACACACAAAGCATACACAAACATCTGCCCTCACATTTGTATCAACCCCGGTAGGCTGAGGTTTAATCTGCGCTGAAGTCCTTGAGAAGTAATGAAGGGTAATGAAGGAAGCAGCAACAATGCAACCATTACAGCATATTAATGTTGCATGCTGCAGATAGCAAATAAAACAAAACCTGAGCACATTCTAAATTGTGTATAATTATGATTGACTCGCCGCTTTATGTTTTGATATCAAGAAAAAAAAATGAGAATTATTCATTGTTGCAGTGCTATATTTCTGGTTTAAGATGTTCAGTGCAGAAAGCAGTGGTTACATGGCAGAGGACTATAGACAGACTTCAAATAGCTTGAGTTGAATTTCTCAATTTTCCGCATTAAAACATTTTACATGATGTTAGCTGTAACTCTTGCATTGCTTACAGTGCATCACCCAAGCAAGAGCTATGGGAAGTAATTCGTCTCGTCAGCAAAAACATCTAGTTGGCTACATCACTCTTATCGGTACGTTCACATAGCACAGATTCACTAGTCAATTAGGTTATGTGAAGTTTGCAAACAGACGTGAAGACAATAAATACCACTATCTCTACAATTTACCTGAAAAGTAGATTATGGACGACTTGAGGATCAATCGCGATCTAAACTTGTCCGATCACCCAACTCTGGTATAGTAGAAAAGATGAGTGTGTTGTTCTGTGATAAGAGTGATGGTGAGAGCAGGCAAGGGTGTAAGAAATATCTTCCCCTGATAAACTGTGAGAGAGGAAAACCCTCTGATTAAATGTGTCAGCTATGTGTCTGTGCTGCTGGAGTTTGCTGACCTCTGTAAAGAGGTGTTGTTATCTATGGGGATTTACTCACACCATTCCCATGTTCACACGCACACAATTCTCACCAGTCTTATACACCAGCATACAGATTGCTCTCTTTTGTTTATCAGCTGCAGATGGCCACAGTAAATGAGGAGTCTCGCTACCACCCGCAACAGAGAATGGCCTGCAGAAACGGAACAGAAATTTTGAAGTTTCACAGGGAGATAAATCATAGGGATACACTGCAGTCACTAGCGGCACTCTGACCTTTCACTGTCACACACAAACTAGCACATTCACACACATGATATGTCCTGAGACTGCGTTTTTGCTATCCTCAGCGGGCCTTGTGTCCCAGCTCTGACCTCCACAACTTCGCCAAGGGAAATAGACTTTTCATTTTACCTTCATACCTTCAACGGATGCAGGTGTAGTGCTGAAGATGGGAAATACAGCACACCTCGACCACGGTGCTCTATGGCTGAATAATGACAGCGATAATGTAGTTGTGCAGCTTGTGCTGAGGGCAAAGATGAAAAGTGTAATGAGAAGATGCAGGAAGATGACAAAGTATGGATGACCTTTGACCTTTTTTCTCAAACCTTTCTCCCTTTTTTCTTCATTCTCCACCACTGTGTCACCTTTGAGTGTATAAACTAGATTGAACAAGTGTGGTGCTCAGTCATGGATGGCACTGCTCGTCAGCCGAGGAGTGAGCCGTCAAACAGAGAATGCTGAGCCAGCCACTTCTCACGCCCATTAGTGCCCGGCAAGATGAAGCACCCGTCTCACTGGGTTTTGTTCTGTTTCTTTTATACACCCTACTCTCGTTCCTTCACTCTCTCTTTAGAGTGACACTGTTATTGATGGCCTCTCCACTCTGACAATGCGGCGCTATTGCTTTGTCTCTCCTGCCTGCCCGTGTTCTGCTTCCTCTCCTCATTTCCCTTGTTCCCTCCACCCATGTCTGATCACCCATGCTTCACTCCACACTGACTGAAAAATAAATCTCTGCATTAACATTGGGTCCCTAAATTGTACAAGGTTGGCAGCATTGTTGTAAAAAGGTAAGCATCTTCAGACAGATGTGTTGTATATAATATACTTACTCTGCCTTGCCATTTCTCACATTCTCATCAGATAGTTTTGGAAGTAGACTGAGCTGTAAATTATTGAAATCTGTCTGCAGGCTGATTATTGATCAGCCTGAAAACACAGACATGCTCAGAGGCTCCTGCTTTCATGGGCAGATTGCACTTTGATTTCTGGTTTAATATCGACTCATGGCTATAATTTATTCAAGCCCTGTGTAGTTTGCAGTAAGCAGATTTATTTTGATGATCATCAAAGTATCTTTCGGAATATAGACTAATTCATCAGTCTATTAATCTGTTCTTCAGGCTGTGTGTAGATAACCTAACACATGATGTTCCATCTCCAAGTCCAAACTGTTGCCCAGGTGTGATATTTACCAGCATTTAGATGAAAATGTCTGATACCACTCTATTTGCTGTCAAGTGGGCAAAGGGGCAAGTGAGTGATAATAATATTAATCGAAAAATGTGACCTCACTGAAATCCCTGTAGACCACTGCATTCTGAGGGTGGCGTGCCATTGGGTCCAGCTAGGATTGGATCCTCTGACCCCTGGAGAACCCTTTGGCCTCTCCTATCCACCCCAGATCTCTGTCAAACCATAATTCCTTAACCCGGAGCTCCCCTCCAATGAATGTGTCCCTGTAGTGACTGACCTCCCCCACCCACCCACCTTCCTCTCTCTCTCTCTCTCTCTCTCGCTCTCTGTCTCTCTCTCTCTGAGACCCTCTGAGACTGCCAGAAATGGTAATCCATCATATGGAGCTGGGAAGGAGGTGACAGGGTGGAAGGCTGAAGTTCAGGCACAAGCTGATATGGGTTTGAATTGAATGTCGTTGAAATTGATTCACCCTCTGGTGTGTGGAATGGTTTGTTATTTCTACAGTGATGTTCTTGGTTCAAATGCCCCCTATTTCTTTTGTTACTTTCACACATACCCTTAAACAGACATTCATTCACACGCATACATGCCTTTGTGCAACACCCAAGTGTGCACAGTGATGCTGAGGATTGATCTTGTGCAAGGGTCAGGAACTTAGTCGAACCCGCGATTTAGCCTGTTTATTCTGGGTTACGACTGTCACGCTGCACACTGGCACTCTGATGGATGTACCTTTGTCAGAAGCTGTTGTGCAAATTGGCACACAAGTACAAAATACATACTTGCATACATACTGCACAAGCACAGATAAAATGCTTAAGGTAAAATGGCTTTAGGGGCTGTTTTCTTAGTTGCGCAAACATTGAGAAGTAGCCCCTTGGGAATACAGGAGACATGGAGTTTCAGCTTCATTAGATTCTCAACTGAACTGTGTGGATGGAGAGGAAGTAGGGAACTGGGGGTAAGGGAGGAGGGGTATACATGGGACACAATATACCAAACTGGTCTTACAAAGTCGAGAGGTTATAGTGTACAATTTTGCCAGCCTTATTGGTTTAAAAAGTTAGTTTCTTTATCTGCTGTCCCTTAAACTGTTACTAGGCTTCGCTTGGGCCACAGCAGAGTTATTGGGGGTCCGGGTGTGTTATGACTTGGTGATCTCTCGATGGCGTAGACAGATATTGTGTTTGGCTTGGATTACATTTGCTGTAAGGGACACCTACGAGCCACCAGAGCCCTCAACAGCTGCAGACCAGAGTTGAAACCTGATCATGTAGTCCCTGCTGTCTCCCTCTCCATCGCCCACCCTCTATCACTTTCTTTCGTCTTTGCACTTTTTGACTCCCTCCCTCTCTCATTTCCTTTCCTGCTGTTTGAAAGTGATACTCAAAGCATTTTGGTCATTTTAAAAAGTGAAGGGAGACAAGATCAAATGTTTCAGAATGTGATTTGTAAGACAGCTGTGGTTCCATTCCGTTTTATAGCCTGACCTTTACATGACTGCGCCGCTGCATCCATTGGGTATATCAGTAGAGGAAGTTGGGTGGCTGCTGTGTCTAGTTGAAGGTGACCTTGGGTGTTGCAGAGTTAATGGCTTCTCATTTCAATGTGGAGTGTGTCCTAACTGCTGCCTCTGCCTGCTGAACTGCTCTGGGATCAGTACCAGGCTTGGCTGAGGTGAAGGAGGGGACACAGAATGATGCTGTTCATTCAGCAGCCACCAGCTCATTGAAGGAGTCATCGCATCGCAAAAAATCATTGTAAGTTTTCATCTTTAGAGCCAGCAAAGATGCATGATTTCATAGAATGGATCTGGCTACCTCAGTAATGTGTAATGCAGTGTGACCAGGTGCAGTGAGATGACATCACATGGTGAATGGGACTGGGCGCTGTGGTATGTATGGCCACCTGCTTCTGCAGCTGGGAGGATGATTAGCAGCTAGCCAGGCTGATTATTAACCAGCCAGACACTCATCCAGCCAAACGGACAGACAGAATGGGACACTGACAGACATTACACATTGCCGGATGTGAGCCTGCACATTGGTTGGCACAGTAACGCCCAGACAGACTCACCCAGACCACTTAAGCACTAGCATGGCCAAAGGCCAACTGAATAGAAATCAGAACATCCTTTTCAGATGCTAAGCATAATCTTATCTCAGTGCCTTTTACTGCTTGCGTTCATGCTCGACACTGTCCCGGCAAAGCTATTAACAAAAACGCAGGTGCCTCCAGTGTTTGCATGTGTTTAGAAAGGTGTATGGTCAGTTGTCTGTATGTTTCTCTTTGCTTGATATGTTGATAAGAAACTCATAAAGGATAGTATTTGGGTAGATACTGCTTGAGTAAAATTTGAACAAATCTGTTATTGTTAGCATATTTCCAGTGTTGACGCACTCCAAACTCAGTAATTCCACAGACAGTACCCACCACCCTGTGCAACCGAAAGGAAGGCACTGAATCATCTTAAATGTGGCTGTAATTGTAGGAATTTGTTTTGGATCCGCCAGCATCTTCCTATTCCACAGGAAATGAAATCTAACGACACTGAGTGATCACCAAGGGGTGCGTGGCTAACTGATGAGAGCGCTCATTTGACTCCACCGATCTTTAAAAGCCATTAACGCTCTCCTGTTTCATGCACAAATTAGACCTCCACACACAAAGGCACAGTGGCACAGCAGCACGTAGATGTTTGGAACTCACATACAAGACAGACACATATGCACAGAGTATCCACCCACTCCACACACACACACACACACACACACACACTCACTTTGTAACAGACTCCAAACGCCCTTTTTTTCATCCAACTTGCATGATGAACATTTGCCCATTTGAAGTCTAAATGGCACAGTAAGGGAAAAATGAACCCCAAGACACCATGTAGCAGTGGAGCTGAAAAGAACAGCTTAATTGGCCAACATAAGCCATGCCCAGGCTTTAGCTGTGAAATTTACATGTTGGCTTTTTTTCTGTCTCTCTTTTAAAGGTTCCTGTGGTGTTCATGTGGAAGAGATGCATGAATTACAGCTCTAACACTTCATGAATATCGATTTAGCTCCTGTTGCCGTGCGGGAGGTTATGGAAAACCATATTATTCAAAACATGTTGAGTGGTATACATCTGCAATTAGTCTGTTGTTAGTCTATGTAATTAATATGTTATTAGCTTAATTGCCTGCTTTTAAAAATTAACTCTCTGTCACACAGAAACTCATTCTGTGAAACACATTCTGAACATTCAAAATGAACAATGATTTCAAAAACATTGTTAATTGTTTACATGATCAATAATCTCATTTAAAGTGTTACAAATCAGGATAAGGTAAAGTGCTCTTCTTATCAGGTTCTCACTCTCCAAGCAGGAAGGAGTTGTCCACATGATTTAGGTCCATTCAGGGGTACAGGGGTTGATAGGCCAGATATACCTCTGAGTCGAGATAGGCTGACCTTTGGCCACCTCTGGATGTGACCTCTGACTGACCATCGATTGACCATCATCTGACCCCATGGCTTGAAAACAGAGCTGCATCCGGGTCCATTTGGCAGTCAGGAGTGCATCTCTAGCGTGCACTGCTAATACAGTTACTCTGGTGTTATTGGGAGATGTATGAAAGGAGAAATAGCCCAGGAAGGCCAGGTTATTCCTGTGTCAGAGGAAGAAAAGTACAGATAATGCAATTACAGCCAAAGGGATATGAGCATCTGTCAGCCTATTTATTCTTATAGTGCTCAAGCTCTGTTGTTAATGCAGTGGCCTCAAAACTACATTGCCACCGGATTCAACTCATTACCCACTTAATGACAAATTGAGTTCAAATTGGTAGTCTGACATCTATAGACCTTGACCCCCTTTATATGTCTTTTTATTTATTTACTTTTATTTGCATTGTAAGACATTTTATGAGACACAACCTTGCACAATCTCTCTACGTTTGCTGAGTGCTAGACCAGTTCTATCTCTCCTCAGCATCTTTCTGCTTTCCAACCCCCCATCCCTTCCTTACCCCCTAAATTGCTGCTCCCTGACTGGCTATAGATGATAACAATTTCAGTCCAGAAGCCAAAACGCCCATCTCCATCCCCCTTCTCACTATGAAAAATCAGATGGCAACCTGGTGACTGACTGCTAATGAAATTAGCAGAATTTCTCTTAGACCTTAATAAGTAACTTGACTCGATAAGGGATGCTGATGAGGGCAGGAGACAGCAGTGTGATTGGGAAGAAAAAAAGACCTGCATATATCATTCATCTCAAAATCACTCAACTAGGGTGCTGATTGTCATAAATATTCTTGGACCTTCAATTTTCACCCACACGCCCCACCCCCAGCTCGTGCTGCAAGAGCATCTCACCTCTTCTGACTGCGTCCATGTGCCAGCAACACCACCCTCAGTCCTCTCTCTCTCTTTCTCTCTCTCTCTCTCTCTCTCTCTCTCTCTCTCTCTCTCTCTCTCTCTCTCTCTCTCTCTCTCTCTCTGTCTCTTTTCTCACACTCAGCAGGGGGATGGTTGGCCCAAGAACATGGCATCATTAACTTTCTTGAGTGGCAGACGTTAGACGTGCAGAGGGCTGTCCTGTCCCACCCCCTGCTGGGTGTCCCTCAACCCCCATCAGTCCTTCCTGTCATTCTCCTTCTCTGTGTTTCTTGCATCTTCTCCCACAAGCAGCCATCCACAGATATACACTTGATGCTTAGTCAAGGGTGAATGAGAGGATGCAACCCAATTTCACCATTATTGTGTGCCATATTATTGTTGATGTTCATGTGCTTAGTTTGTATTATATTTATTTAGGTGTGTGTGTGTTAGGGGTAGTTTTCTCCACTTTCATATAACTGTATAACTATAGAACTGTTGTGACTCTAGCTCTTTATAGAAGTGTGGACCGTCCACTACCACACAGTGTCAGGAGTATTTGTTGTTACCACCAGCGTGCCACGTGCTGGTCAACTCCCTGCGGCGCAACGCCCTGTCTCATTAATCATTAGTCCTGTGCTGGAGCCTCTACAACCCTCAACCTGGTGGCCTACCACCTCCCCTCATGTATACTGGGAAAGCTCTGCGCCATTATCTGCTCACAAGAACAAGGCAACACAACAATGACAGCTGCCAGTGGTCATCTGATCCAACCCCCCTTTTCAGTTGAAATTCCTCATTTCACATGTCCCCCACCCCGTGTTTTGGCTTCCTCTCTTCTCGGGTTCACAAGTTTTGGACTGCTTGTGCAAAGGTCAGTGGATTTGCTAGGTCGTCACGGCAACTCTCAACAACATCAGATGTCAAGAGAGCTGGCTGACCATGACGAAGGCAGGCAAAGAGCTCAGCTTGGCCAGCCACATCCTGCTGGAAAGCAGAGGAAGCAGGACAGAAGGGAAGAGAACAGTGTTTTTGTTAACATGCTTTCTCCCGCTTCCTTGGCTTCAGCTGGTGTGTGGAGTGCTGAGAGCTGTGGCAAACGGGTATTTAAGCTTTCATGGGGGAGTGTTGAGGGCTTGTTGGGGTCCAAGTCAGGCTTGTACTGTGGGGTGCTGGGATTCAGAACGGTGCTGTGGTCTAGTTGTGTCATGAGCATGTAGCTGAGCTGTCACTTGTCTCTAATTGGCTTAGATCAGCCCACAAGAGGCTCAAAGCTCACTGACCCACCCTTTCTCTCTTTCGCCATGTCTCTCTCTTTACCCCTCTCTCATTAGCTTTTGTTCCTCCGCCAAGCTGAGACAATGGTCTCCACATGGTCCCCTCCATCGGACCGTCTGATCCAAAATCTCTCACTCTCTCCTTCCAGCAGGCCTGTCACTTTCTCCGCCCGCATGTGTGTCCTCTTATGGGACTAAATCCTGCAAAGAGGAACCTACTAGAATGATGCAAGAGGATACACAGGGCAGTTTGATTTAAACATGATTGGAGACCTGATTGATCTGTGCCCCGGGGTCGACACAGGGTCAATACGTGGACTGATGATAACATGGTTCATCTAAGTGCAGAAACCTACCGTGGCTCTTTCACATGCCTTTACACTTCAAATCAATCCAAACAACAATTCGTGTCAGTCGTCTCCACCATTAAAGATGTATCCCTACACATATTTCACCAGTGCAGCAATCTGTCTGCTTTTCTGAATCCTGCCAAGGGTTCAAGGAATGACCCTCTCTTGTGCATCGCTGATGATGTTCTAATTGGATGGGGTGACCTTTCTTCACTGTAATTTTGAAGCGCACTTGGTCCTTGGGGGTGGGAACAGATTAAAAAACAGCAGGGGTGGGCTGATTGATGTGTGCTGTGGTTGTGGATGGACAGTGACAGGTAGGGGGACAGTAACATATGAGTCCACAGCTGTTGAATGGGAAGGGACATACAGACTGATAGATGAGAGGCGGCAACATCCAGGCTGATTTCTGGCACATTATCCCTTGCAAAGGTTATGTATGCTATAGTTAAGTGGCAGGTGAGGTTGATTGTTTGGTTTCTGTATACATAAGGGGTGTTATAATTTGAATGTATTAATATGCTGTCACATCACAATATTAAAGATAGTGCAACATGTTATATTAAGTATTTACACCATGACTATGTGCATCAGGAACACAAACAGCAAAATGAAAGTAAGATTTAAAGTTAGTTCCCAACAATAGAGCAACTTTGGTGCAGAAGTGGTTTAAAACATTAAACATAGTGTAATCTAATCTATGTAATATAATTTAAGTACATTCATTCATTTTGAGCTTAATTAATTATTGAATCACAAATTTGTGTCTTTGTAATTAATCAGAAAAATGAGTGGCAAAGTAGAGAAAAAATACAAACCTCAGTTTTCACAAGTTGGGAATAGCAGGGGTAAATGGATCAATGAGCCACCATCAGGCCGGATATATGGAGAAATGAAAATGCCTCACCCTCAGATATATTAACTAAAGTATGTTAATATTTGTATATATTGTATTATAATGTGTGCATATTGTTGTCAAAATAATATCCTGCTATATCATACAAATTTGGTAAATATAAATACACTGTAGATAAATATTTGTCATATAAATACAATAGGTGGCTATGTGTGTTTGTGAGCTTCTGTATGTTTATCCTTGATTTTGGCTTTTATTTTGCTTTGCATTCATATACAGCACTGGCACTGTACTCACAAAGCTCCCAGCATATATTTATTTATTTCTGTCAATATGAAATTTGCTTTGCTTTTCTTTGTAGCCAGAATGAGTTGAAGTGTGGTGAATGGGTTGTTTTGGTGCATTGACTGGTGGATCCTATTTTGACAGTGTATGAAGGTGGAACTAATTCCTGCATATTTATTTGGCTTGGTCTAAGCAAGCTAAGCACTAACCCTACTTAATATTCCAGGGCATGCTAACAGAAACTATTGGTGATAGCAAAACAGGCTCAAACAGCCTTTGGAAGATTTTGAGTAGAAAAATTCAGAATGTCAAAGTAATTTATTTCCTTTTAAATGAGCATGAATGCATTTGTCACTTTAAGGCCCTAAGATTTGCTTTTTCAGCTGTCTTTTGTTATTTTATGTCATTTAGTCCAGAGCTCATATCTGAAAGCTGTGCTAAAATACTGCCTCAATGTTGCAGTTGGATGGATTCATCAGCTTGTGTAAATTATTGTCAAAAACTTTGCCTGCTGAATTCACTTGCACTGCTCAGTGTAGATGCCTGGTTTCAATATAAATTAGTTGTTGCATCTAAGTGTTTCAGTGTATGTACAATATATACGGTCTGTGTGCTACAGCAAGTACTTCTTAAATGATAGATATCTCCTCTTGTCATATTGATTCTAAAACACAGGTCTTCATGCAACTCACACTGATAGAGCCAAATAAACACCAAACCTCAGGTAAAACTCTTTATCTCTATTCTCCCTGCATCTCATCCAATGTGGACTGAAAAGGGTAAAAAGATAAAAAAAAAAAAAATACAGGGGGAGGAAAGAGAGCCTCATTCCTTTCCCCCAACCTCCACCAGACTAGGGGTGCTTTTGTTGTGAACTGCATCTGAAAAGATCAGCCTTAACAACCTAAGCAAATATCCATGAAAAGCTTGTGAAGGGAGGGCCTTGAACCTTCTGTTGAACAGGTGTGTTTTACTGCACTGTATTTGTCCTTTGGTCTCTAATGCTCTGCAGTCCCTCATTGTGTGTGTGTGAGTGTGTGTGTATCTGTGTATTTCTTCGTGGCTGAAGCTCCACTGTAGCGGTGAGCCAGTCCCAGCAGGAGGGCCGCAGTCAACCCTGCGCTGTGTGAGAGCCGCGGGGAGCGGGCTAACGAGGTGTCCAGGCAGCTGACGGCTTTGTCCTGCCGCCTGTGAGTGGCCATGGCACAAAGCGTGTCCTGCAGAGAGTCCTGTCTGTTCTTTGTGTCTGCCTTTCTCCTCTTCCCAGCACTCTGGGCTACAAAAGGAAGCTGTGCGAGGCAGCATTGTGGCATCAGGTGGACGAGGCACTGTGCCTGTCTTCCCATTTCCCTCCTCCCATCCGTTCCTTCACCACAAAAAAGCATGCACTACTAGAGTCTTGGATGGCTGTGAATGTGTGTCTCATGCAGTCTATAGACCCCTGCCCTATTTTCACTGAAGATTTGTCAAATAACTATCACAAAATTCCTAATCCTTTGTTCTTGTTCAATCTTGCCTTTCTTTTCTCTCCTTTTCTGTCATATTCTGCTGAGGTCAGAGATGATCCAGAGGACAGGCGGTTCCCCTCATGTGTTTGCTGCTTGTATTTACTCAGTCTCCGATGTTCCTTTCTTTGCTCTCCTCTCTAATTTATAAACTGCTACACTTGAGTGGGCATAGCACTTATTAAAACCAGCACATTGCCTCTGTTTGTCCTGGCCTTTCCTACTCCACAGGAAGCTCATCGAGAGCCCACACTAGTTAATGCCACTGGAGGGGGTGAGCAAGAACCGTGGACACCTCTGTGGATCCTCTGCCCACTGTAGGGAGAGGTTTGACACATCTTTTAAAAGGCCAAAGTCATTTGTCTTTGTTGTTTTCTGTCTCCCAGGGATTGTTTAGGGTGAAAAAGACAGCAAGGGAGATAAAGACTGAAAGGGGAGTAAGAGCCAGCAAGAACACACAGGAATCTCTTTGTAGATAGTGTGATGCTTCTCATCTGGGCCATTGTACTGAAAGCATCTGTGCCTTATTTGATTATCAAAGTTTAAAACATTAGATGCGAAATCTGAACAGGTTTAGCATTAATGATGCATGTTTATATTTTTAAATAGCTCACCTTTTAACATTCTTTAGTGCTATAAATCAAACTTACCAAGACCATATGTAAGTACAGCCCTGTAAATCTCCATCAATATTTAATCATCTGGACAGCAGGTCTGAATAATGTTCTTAGGATTTATGGCACCTCAGAACAAAGACTCTGAGCTTTGATCCTTCAACCTGTGTTTCAGCCTCATCCAGTGGTCAGAGATGCTGTGATTGCTCTGGTGAGTCAGCATCATGAGCTGAATATCCATTTGGAAGCCAGGCGTGCTCCAGTCATGTAGAAGCAGACACCAGTTCTAACAAAGAATCCGAACCACAGGCATCAAACAGTGTGTTCACTTTCACAGCACAGGATCACTGCCATGTTTTATATGTGTATACCACTTGCTGCGCTCACCCACAGTGTTTCCATATTGTTAAAGTAATCGGATTTAAAACAGGGAAACACAGGGACAGACAACCAAGAGAGAACCACAAAAATCACAGAAAGGTTAAGATGGAATCCCAGAGGACTACAAATCCCTTCTCTGAAATCTCATTGTTTAGAAACCGTGAAACCGGATCCCTGTAACAAGTCTCTGATCGGTGGAGACCCGACCCAAAGGACTCAATTAGACCAGAACAGCCCTTTCTGACCAGCCCTTTATTTTGCCTTCTTCCTCCACCCAGCATGCTACTACTACTGCAGTGGAGCTGTCTAATGCCCCAGACTGGGAGCCCAGCCATACAGCACTCTGAGCAATCACATTGCTCAGCCTTTGACCCTCTCATTACACACCAACAACATAAATCCACACTGAGTTTTGTGCACGCATGCATGCATGCGTGTGTTGCGTCTCAGTAAACCTGTGGCACTCCCCTTGACTTAGTGTTTTAATTGGCAGCACGGGTACGGGAAACATATATTTAAAACACTGGCAGAAAATAGCAGTTAGTGAAACATCCCTGCAGTCGGAGGCAGTAATCCAGAATTTAATTTCAGTCATTTTGCCCTCTTTCACTTATGATTAGAGTGAATTATGATAATTTCTTGATTATGGTTTTGCCCCTGCCTGTGAGCCTGAGGACACTCCTTGTCTGAGCTCAACAGAAGATGGCAATAGGGAGCATGTGCAACCCACTGAGTATGCAGTGTCAAACACTTCCTTTAAGATGCCATGAACACAGGCTGTACTTTATGCTGTGTGTTTGTCTTCCCTGCATGTAACATAGTACATATGGCAGGTTTCATTCAGATCTGTGTTTACAGAAATATTTAACTACCTAGAAACTGTGAGTTGAAAGATGAAAGATGAGAAACGGGGCATTGGGACCAACCAAGAAATAGCTTGGCTGATGTTACGGGTGTATGAATTATTGTGTATAATCAGTGTGTGTACTGTGTGTGTGTGTGTGTGGGAAGGAGAGAGAGAGAGAGAGAGAGAGTGGCATCAGCAGTCAGGTCCACGCTCTCTTGGCTTTCATTGTCCAGAAACCCAGGACCACATCACCGATTCACATTCAATCAGCGATTCAATCAGTGATTTAGATAATACAAGCTGGATCATCCACATTGCTTTCTTCACACGAAAGTCAATTAGAGCTCCATTTAAAAGGCAAAATTAGTTGTTATAGATTTAATAAGTGACCTGGGCTTTCTCGAACCGGGCAGAGCCTGGGAGACAGTGGTTGAAGGTCCACTGGGAAATGAGTGCCTCCTCATGAAAACCCACTGGTAATGACTTCTGTTTAGTCTCGATAATGTATACTAATTAGTTAATCAAAGACAATGGCCTTCTACATACACCTCCCACCTTAGCAGCTTTTGTCTGCTTCACTGAACAACAGCTCAGAGTGTAAACCCTCGAAATCCCCATTCACTCTCATCACTCGTGGACACACCTGGTTGGGTTTGGTGTATGCCTTCAGCACGATGTACAGCACATTAATTTGCTGAATTCATGTTAATGGATGCATGGAAAGAAAAGAAAAATGTGCAATGATCTGTGTTATAAAACATGTAAGAGGATAATAAAATATTATAAAAGTAATATACCTCATCCCATGTGAGGTGCCCACGCTGGTCATAAGGTCGATATAAAGACCCTCTGGGCTGGACAGGCTGGAAAAACAGAGCATTGACAAAGTGTCTCGGCACAGCCCGGAGCTGCCATCATTGGGTGAGTAATACTCTGTTTTCTCCATAATCAATTAGTAAGCCTTCATTAGCTAGGCCATTCATTATGTTGGCGTGTCAGGAACGGGACATGGTGCAGTGGTCGCCCCTGGGATGGGCACGTCACTGGGTGCTGATACATGATAAGGCTCTTACAATCGCTCTTGCATCTAAAGAGGACACAGCCATTACTCTGTTGCACAGCCAAGCAAGCAATACTGTGCGTGGCCAAATCAACATTACTTTGTTGTTACACAGCCTGCCAAGTAAACATTATTCATTTTAGCTGCACAGCTAAGTAAATAATATTTACTGCTCTTACACAACTAAATATTCATTACACTGTATTGTTGAAGGCATTTGAGCTAATTTATTTTTCAAGTAGAAGAACAATTTCTTCCCAGCATGTCTGTTTATATGCCAACAGTACATATTTGGGGATTCTTAAGACGAGGAAGTGTGAGCAGGCCTGCTGCTGGCTTTTAGCAGGAACTACATAGTAAGACATCCTAAACATATCCCAATTACTCTGGTTGCTCACAGCCCTTGTGAATATTACAGTAGCTTGTGAGCTGCACGAGGAATCATTAATGTAAAACAGATGTTAGACGCATTCCCTGGTGCACCAGCTCTCAATGCTGGAGTCTGTACCACTGCAGTATCAACTGCTCTGCTTGTTTAGATGCATATTTAATAGAAACAGAACTGATTATACTATATACTATATACTGAATATATATATATACATGAGTCTGTGCATGTGTATGTTGTCAGCGTTTGTGTTTGGGCAGTGTTAAAGATGCCCACAGCACAGTGTGAACCCTCTCTCTCTCTGTGTGTAATGGTCTGTGCTATAGAATCATGATGAGGGGCAGACAGAGATTAAAAGAGTAAGATATTGAATGGCCCTATGATGGATGAGACCTGTTTGGGGATCAATTAGACAATAAAAAATTAATTCTGCCAGCAACATGCTCATTAGGGACTTGGTGAAAGGAAAGCAAGGGGGATAAAGAAATGTGTCACAGATATATTTTATTAATTTTTTCATTGCATTTTCATTATTTCTTTTTTCAAATTCCACACTTAGAGAATATAGCAAGCATTCAAAACAACATATATATACTCACAATAGGCTAGTGCCATGCTCTATGCATGTCAAATGGACGTTTGCATACACTCTCCACATCTTTGTGTTTACCACATTGCCGACCTTGTGTATAGGCCACAGCTAAGAGCTTTCTTCCCTTCTTCCAATGAAAAGAAGCTGCTATCAACCTTGGACTCTGCAGTGTGCTTGAGTCTTTGTGTTGCCCACTGCAGCTAGATTTGGCTGAGCAGAGAGACAGAGGAAAGTCAACTAATTACGGGAGCAGCTTGTATCAAAGGGCCACTGAGCGCTGCAGATACGGGAGCCAACAGATGTGAGTAACAGCTGCCATGTTGAGTGTCAACCTTCTCGGTGCTGTCAGTCTACATTTGCCCTGTGCACAAGTAAATAATGTGTTGTCTTAATTCATTTGCCTTCGCTTGCAACAGCCGGTGCGTAATGGATTCTAATATTAAACATGATCCCGTTCCAGTGTGCAATTAGTGTGTAGCTCCACCTATTAACACTTACATATTAATAGCATCTCCCAGAGTTTGCTGAATGATGGTTGTGGGCCTAGTCATTGTATGATTGGGGCACACCAATTGGCAGGCGACAGTGTTTGGGGACCCATCAGCCTGTCTGCCAATGGAGGCACTATGGAACTTCTGTGGTACTGTGGCAGAGCCAACATAACAGCCCCTCCTCTCCCCTATGGGGAAGGCTATCCTGATGCGCTGGCTCAGGGGGTGAGCACACAGACGGACAGGCGGGGCCAGTTGCCAAGCTGGTCCAGGCTCTCTCAGTTCACAGTCTGTCTACTTGGGGGGTGTGGGGGGTTGGGGGGGGGGTCTGATGTGGATGGACTGCTAAGTGGAAGTTGAGAGGCTGTTGTAGGGGTGTGGCTGCTAAGTGAGAGTGGTTGAGGGTGCACTCTGTGCAGATGGGGGATGGAACATTTGCTTGCTAAGCAGATGTTTTAGGGGTGTATGTTTGTCTAGGGGGTGTGACATGGTCAGTGAAGGGCAGTCAGGGGACCATAGAGGGGAGATTTGTTGGTGAGTTGCTGCTCTTCTGAGGGCACTCATCCAAAAATGTTAAAGGTGAGTCTGGAGATTTTACATCTGGTCTCTACTCAGATTCAGCTGAGTCGTTCCTTTGTTACAAATATACGTGTCTGCAGGTGTCCTGCAACATATCCCTCCTTCATGCAGTTTTAGTACTATGATAATTTGGCCATTTGCTCAACAGGCACCTTATATTTTTCAATTTAGCCTGATAGTAAGAGGCATTAATTATCTGTGTGCATTATAGCGCTCCTTCATCCACGAGCCTATCTTTCTGTCTGTTGTGGTGTGCTATTCTCTGGTGCATAGCAAAAACAGATTGGAGTTTTCATCCAGGCAGAAAAACTGTCAGATTGTTGACAGCTTTTGATCTGGACATATGCTCTGTTACAGTGGAGATGAACACCAAGATCAAGCCTAAAAAAATCTCTCTCTTATCTCAATCACTCCTTTTCCATCCTCCCGGCGCACTGTAGTCAAGGAGAAGTGATCTGGTGCTTGCTACGAGCTATTTTTCATATTTATTTTTTTTAATAATTGGTGTATACAGATGGGTCTTTGAGTATGGATCATGGCTCTGTAATGACTGTATGTGTGCACGGGTGTGAGTCCAGGGTGTAGAAAAACACTGAATGGGAATGAGATGAATGCTTGCTGGGTGGAAATGAATTTCTAAAGGCCATGGTGCTTCATCACGGGCCCAGCACTGCCCGTCCCACTCCTGCCTGAATAACACCAGAATTATTACTCAGAGGGAGGAGAGAGCGATGGCTACCTCCAGCTACTACACCCTGGGGACTGTGGCACCCCACCCCTTCCTCACATTCACACACATGCGCACACACACGCAAATGTACCACACTCACACAGGTAGAGATTGGGGAGGGGGCAGCATTATGCACTAATGGTGTGCTCCATTAATCATAAAATGATGAAGGCCATTTCCTTTATTTAATTGGCTGCCAGTATCTCAGTGTCTTTGTTGCATGTCATTTCAATCTCTCGTTGGCAATATGCTTCTGTGTGCTCCTCTCTTTTAGCTGGCAGAGTGCAGTATGAGAGTACGGCTGAGAGCTCTAGAGAGACATCAAACAAGTGTCTTTTGTATCTGTTTGTAGCATATGGCTAATAGACTGAACAACAATGGAAAAACAAACCTCTGTTTCTATCATGCAGTATTTCCACAAAATGTATCCACAGTCAGTTAATTCATTTATTTGAAAGTAGATTTCTTCATTAATATTTCATAGCTGAATGCTAACAAAAACTAAAAATGCAATCATTAGTAATGAAAAATAGGTGGACGAAAATATAGAAAGTCCATTTTGGGTCTACAACTGACTGGGTTGGTTACTATTAGAATATACATGTCTATCAAGTGTTATTAAGAAACATGTAGCAATGAATGTTTAGCTGAGTTCACACAAAGACAGTGAGGGTTACTGAGGGCTAAAGACCCAGTCCACACACCATCAAAATGATGGTGAAAGGTATATTTGTTCATCAGTGGTGTGTACAAACAGAATTTCCTGCTTGATAACCTACTGTGGGTATGCAAACTGATTTACACACAGTGGGAGATGCTGTGTTGACCTGAAATTTATCAGAATTTTTATGCTCTGAACTCAAATAAGAAAGAAATGGTAAATTGTTAGTTAGGGTGCTGTGCTGTTTTCTTGATTGCCTGTCCAGCACTTCAGCAGAAAACAGCAATGACAAGAATAATTTTTAGGCCATAACTATTTAGTCAGAAGTGGATGCTCAGAAAGTTGAGGTTGTTTTTTGTGTTAATTTTTAAAACACATTCTCTACACTGTCTTTTGTGCCGTTTCTAATTCGACAAGACAGCTTTCACCTTACAGCAATAAGGCTAGCAAAAAAAAAAAAAAAGGTACACAATTATGCACTTCTTACAAAAGCCTTTTTTAAATTCACAAAACACTTGGTAGTAGCTTTACACTGGCATGTTTATTATCATAATGCATACTGCCTGTTCAGTGTTGAGAGGAGCGCATGAGAGACAGAATGCTGCAGTTGGCTTGTTTTGCTTTTTGAAGGCTGAAGAAGGGCATGGCAATATTTACTGAGAGCTCCCCCCACCCCCCTCTTGGTCCCACCCTGCTAGGCTGGCGTTTGAGCTTCTCAGCCGGGGGATGTGTTTTGCACCAGTACATCTCTTCTCCCTCCCCCCTTCTCCCTCAATCCCCTTTCTGCAAGGCCTCTACAGACATGCTGCACAGGGACACCCACTTCCTCATTAAAAAACCAACAGCCATTAATGTTAGATGAGGGCAAGAGGAGCTGGAGGAGGGGGAGCAGGGAGAAAGAGGGAGGTGTTTTCCCCTTGATCGACTCCTAAGGATGCATGATGAATCCTCACAGACAGACAGCCCGGCATGCTGAGAAAGGGGAGGAGATGAGAGGCTGCAGACATTTTTTTTTTTTTTCAAAAGACAGACAGACTGACTGACAGTCATAACTGAGGTTGCGCAAATGGCTGCAGAATCTCATAGAGGAACACAATATGACATACTGATAAATGGATCTGACACTGAAACAGAATAATTGTCAAGTGAAAGATTTGCATGACTGCAGGAAGCATAGTTAATGACAGATTCCTTCAAAAACACGTGCCCTCCTTCTTTTCTCCCTCCCTCTCACACACACACACACGAACATAATGAATATGGAAGCAGCCAGTGTCTTGTATAGATGGACTGTTAATACCCAATATGCCCCTGCTGTGAGGTCTTAAATTGGTAAGCTCCCTGGAGTGGAAGAAAAGTGACAGGGAAAGGAGGGGGTAACAGCATCTCAGTCATAAATCTGGAGTCAGAGTGATAAGACGTGGCTTAGAGCTTAAACATAAACAATCATGAACATGCACACCCAAATGTAATATACAGTTCACAGATATCTGCTGCTGCTGTGTCGTTTTGTTACAATAGTGCTGAAGGCTTTTCACACTTGGAGCATTCCAAGACAGTAATTGTCTGCTCCCCTGGGCCGTCGACCAATTTGCTGAGAACTTCCACTCAATTCAACATCTACCTTTCCAATTGTGATAGACAGTTTGGTCCAGAAAATCAATCCCATCAATTTTGGGATTGACCCCAACTGCGCAGTCTGTAAAGACTTGAGCGCTCAGGCTTGGATTTTAAACTATAGGGTTTATGTAGATTACGTGTCAGTAGTTTATATATGTCACAGAGCTTTTTATTTGCTGTGGTCACAAGGATCACCATTGTGCACTGTGTGTGTGTGTGTGTTCATGTGTGTGGGAGGAAATTGGGGTCATTGTTATTCGGCTGTTTTCTACCGAGAACCTCCAGAAAGAAGCGGAGATTACAGCCCAAAGCAATGTGGCTGGATGTGTGTTGGTGTGTGGTTGTATTGGCTGTGTGTCTGTTCTACATATGTGTATGAGCGCTCGTCTTTTCTTTCCACATATTCATCCAGAAACATTGGGGTTGCATGGAGGGTTCCAGGGCCCCAATGAGAAGTGGGGGTCTGTGGCTGCAGAGCTGTAGCCCTATAGCGGTGGCTGGTCTGTGGGGAGCTTGCCGTGTGTGTGCGTGTCTGCAGGCCCTGTCTGTGTGCGTAGAGCTGGGGGAGACAGAGACGGAGGGAGCGGGCAACCAGAGCTAGCTGGCTGGGTAATGAATTTACTCCTGCGGCACTCTTTAAAGCATAATTACACTCATCAAAGCCAGGAAGGCCCGTCTCGCCCACTGACTCCTAGCTAAAACAAAGGCAGAGCGAAAACACCATGTCTTAATCCTCTTTCCATATTACCATACCACAGTTAGCACTACAAACCACAATATCATTTTTTATATCTTTTTTCTGGCAATGAGTCAGATTTCTCTGTGTAGAAATGACTGACTGTAACAGTTTGTGGCCAAAGAGTTAAAATACTCTACCCTCTTTGACCCTGTTCGTAAATTCACCCCCACGTCCCTTTTGCCATCGCTGTCCGCCTCCCTTGTCTCCCCTTGATCCCTCCCTTCACCTCCAATTTCTGTTGGGAAAAGGTCAAGGTTGTGTGTGAACTTTTGGTTGTGTGTTCAAGCACACGCAGGGTGTGTGTGTGGTAAGCATACAGAGAGAAACCCGGCTACACCTGTTTCAGCTCTGGAGACAAGACGGGGTGGCAAAGAGAGCTCAATGCACCACCCAGCTCTGAGACTGGGATACAGAGGATCAAGACACTGCTGGGTCCAAATTAATTCACACAGGCAAACACACACATGCGCACACACACACACATTCATGAATACATGTGCAGTCTCACACATGAACAGATTTCCATTGATCTCCTTTTTGTAATGACATTCTTGTAGTGCAAATTTATTTTACTGAAGGCATAACTTGTATTGCATAGTTGGTGTCATTGACAGACATTAGCGACTTATCATCATGATAATGACTACCAGCCCCAAGAAAGATCAGCCCACAAGAATTTACCAGAGGATAGATGTGGCTGACAACTGTGGGTGTGTAGCGCTTTTACACCCCTCTGCATAAGTGTGTCTCTCAGAAGTCACACTTCTGTAAAACATGGAGCAAAATCAACCGCCGCTTTGATCAGCTGACACAGATGATTTCATAATTTGAACAGTCATGATTTGACATCATAAAACTTGACATCTGCATAATGAGAATTCAGTTTGTATGGGAAAAAAAATGTGATGGTGTAGTGATGTTTTGGCCATTTAAAAATAAAATCTTTCCCATAAGATTCTATCTAGTCTTTAGGTTAACACAATTTATTGTGTAGAATTTTGCTTTGTGTTTGTGCGGAGTGTGTTTAGTCTAATTACTGCAGCTCTGTGCTTGGTGAAGTGATTTACACATTGCTTTTCTCCACCGGGAATTTTGGTAAATTTGAGATAAGGGCTCTGTCTGTCTGTCTGTTTGTTTGTCTATCTCTCTCACTCACACACAAGCACACACACACACACACACACACACACACACACACACACACACACACACACACACACACACACACACTCACCCTCTGTCTCTCACAATCTTCCCTCCAACTCAACATAATAAACACTTTCAGTGTTTTGTTTGCCTCTGCAAGGCCTTTGTGTCTCTAGAGGATTTATCATCTGCCTACAGTATTTTTGGGGTCTTAATCTCCTACCATTTGATTACTACCAGCTAATTAAAGAGAGAGGATGCCAAGCAGGTGACAGAGGGATGGAACAGTGATCTGGCATCAATTCCTGTCTGAAAGCCAGGGCGTCTCTCTTGTCCTCAGTCCTGTCTTGTGCTCTTCTTGCCACAGACTGCATAAGCCGTCCAAGTGTGCTTTATTTGCGTAATATAACTGTACTCATATGAATTTTAGTATTCACAGTACACTAAATCACAGTTCTGTCTACTGAGAAAAGTTGTTTTTCTTCTTGGTTAAATAGACCAAGATTTTATTTTGCTTTGTCCGCTCTACTGGACTGCCAGAGGCCAGTGAGAGGGAGGAGTGCTGGATTTCAAGGCTCTGCGGCTGGGATACTGCTGACATCAGCATCCAAAAGCCATATTAGTGAGAAGGAAAGACTCACAGGGAAAAATAAAATTGCTTATAGATTTATTTCTGTAAAAACTGAAATTGACTGCAATTTGTTTCCCCGTTTCCTCCCTCACAAAGTTCAATGTCCCTTATGAATTTTTAGCAGCAGGTACAAATCTTTAGCCATGCATCTATTTCCTGTGACACCTTGCCACCCACAGGGTTGCTTAAACAGAGGAGTGAAATGATGGCACGCAGATATGAAGGGGACAATGATAAATGTCACGGATGACAATGAGTTTGTCGCAGCCCAGAGATGCCCTTTTCCTCAGTCCCTCTGCAGAGACGCTCTCTTTGCAGGTCGCAGTCCCTTGTCAAGTGGTTAAACCTACGCATCCATATGCATACTGCTACACATGAAACGGCATGCATCTGCTTGTCGTGCTCAGCGGCTGCCCTATTAGACAGGCAGACAGGATGTCCTTAGCCCCAAGGCTAGTGAGCCAACACAGGATCTGCTGACGAGGAGAAAGGGGCCACCAAGATCCTTAGAGCAGACTAATGCACTGCTGTGACTGTGGATGAACTATTGCATCTAGTTGACAAAGTATACTCTGTCAGCATATCATTCAGAATGATATTCAAACTGACTTCTTTTGGCAATTCACCAAATTTACTCTCTTCTGGGAATGTACGTTCATTGAGGGGCTAATGATTGTGGTAGTTCTTAAGGTGAACCTGCCGAAAGACCACTTACGTGTTTCCTAATTATATCCGTTTAGAAGGCAGAGAGAATGTCTTTATACTTTAATTACAGATAGGCAAATAGATAATTCATAACCACTGAAGACATATCAAACTGTACCTGCTTAATTAAGCATTTATTGGGGTTAAGTGTGAGCAAGAAGCTTTGCAATGAAACAACCCCTGTTCTGATCCAATATTATGAGAACATAATGGGTTTATTTTTGTTCTTCCTTTGCAATCAATTTAACTTTCCAGTACCAGTTCCACAGAAAATGTATGCCTTCCACTATTTTACCTCTGTTTAATCACAACCAGAGGAATCTGTCTGAGCTTAGACTGGCACGCATTAACTGTGGAAAGTGGGAAATCTTTTTATTTATAGGTACTATCTTGAAACGGTTGATTTATTGACTAATGGTGCAATCTTTTTTATATTAATATAAGTTTTGTAAATAAATTCTTTTTAAATTACAGTATAACTGTGTGGCTTTTTAATGCTGCTCTTCAGTGATAATAAAACCCACTATCTCAAATATGAAGTGCCACCAGCAACATTTAATTAATCTTAATTGCTTTGAAACAAGCCAGCCTGCAGAATCGCCTCATTTTTCTAAACGATTCTTCCCTCAACAATATTGCATACAACCATTTTTCCCCCTGTCTTTCCTCGCGTGATGAAATGTGCTTTTCGTTGCTATCTATCCCTTATCCACTCTGTTCTGCCACACACTCTTCTCCCCGGGAAAGGAAAAGCTTTCGGAGCCTGCCAGAGCAAACCCGTCATCTGCTGGCAGTCTATTTGCTGTTGTTGGTGGGGGATGAGTAATGGCAGCACCACTGTCCTTATCACCAGTCCACACACCTGCACTCCTCCCTGCACCACACACTTAATTGCCCCTCCGCACCCCCACCCCGCTTCAGGCCCAGAGATCTGCTTATGCCTCACATTCCTGGATAGAGGCCTTATGTCCATTAGTGCCATGCTTGCATGGGATTTATAGTTTTGGAAGCTAGGAATCCACATTTTAGCTCAGTGGGGTTGGAGACTTAGCCGTTAGGTAAATTGAGGTTCTTTCGACCATGGAAAGAGGACAGTTTTGTTCTTATTTGCAGTGAATGTGCTGAAGAGGAGTTGTGACATTTACCTCTGATTTTGAGGACTGAGAGATCATAGTGCTCAGGTTCAAAGCTGGGCATACCACTGAGGAGAACAATGAGACTGAGAGAGCGTAAAACAAATAAAAACAGAAGGCATGGAGGACCACTGAAGTGATGTCTACACTGAGCCACAGACAGACAGTACCAGAGTGGGAGTCAAAAAAGGTGGATGCAAACAAATAGAACAATGAGCCCTCATGCACGTGCCACAAATGTTGGCAGTTGGCCTCTCGTGGTCTTGCATTCCTTTCCTTTTGCTTCTGTGAACACATGCTTTAGGTTTGCACACAGACAAATTTTATTAATTTAAACTTTATGGACTACAGTAAGCTTCAAAGCTGCATCCTTTCTTCATGACATGTATGTATCACCAACTTTGCACCCTGTGCCTGAGTGTTCATGTGTAATGAATGTCATTTTGTCTCTTGTTGTGAATCTCAGAACAGAAGATGGTCATGATGTCCTGTCAGTTGACAACAAGAAAGACCACAGCAGACATTTCTTTATGTGTGAGGACACTTCATGTAGCCGTTCGCTGAGACCTTTCCTTTCAAGACAACATTACTTTTGGTTGTTGAAAGGTAATTGGAGATCCATCTGAAATCGTGTTGGTTGCAGATTCCTCAGGCCCACTCTTGCTTTGACAGGCCTGTAATAGCGTTGTCTCTCAGTCACCAGGAGACAAGTACACCTGGCCCCAATCCATCCTTAAGGCATTGTGAAAGAACTCTCTTAGGAGACCTTGACTGTACCTGAAGAGATTGTTTCTATGTGTATTATCTGTATTCCAAAAAATGGAGAACTAGAAGGGAGTTGTTGTTTGGATAGGCGTTTCTCTTCCTTTATAAATGCACTTCAATGCATTTAGTCCCCTTCAAAGTGTAATTCACTCTTAATCTGCAAATGTCGCTATTGGGAGAAATGAATATTGGTGTGCTCTCTCAGTGCATTTCTTTTTTTCTGTCCTCTAAGGGTTATTATGCTCGAAGGTGCAATGAAAACCTGAGACGTGCAAAACCTTCCTGTGTGAGAGTTTGATTGCAGGCAGTTCATTCAAGCGAGCCGCGTTCTCAGATAGAAACAATGGCGGCAGCAGCTTCAGCTCTGGCCATTTGAAAGTATCCATCTTCTTCTGAACAAATGCCCTAGAGAGCATCTCCATTAGGGCTCCAGCTGGAGACAGTAGCAACCACAGTTACACTCTTAGCACCCTCCTGACCTGGAAGGCTGGTGGCAGGACAAGAGGCTTCTATTGGCAACCCACCCTTCCCCAGTGATAAATATCTAGGAGCTCACTGGATGACATCAAATTTTTCATCATTAATCCGGTCCATTATGAGGCTGTTTCCCCGGCATTGATCCTCAGTCCAGTCCAGCTGACGCAGCCCCTCCAGGGTGAACGGGGCGGGGGGGTCACTGGGGGAACTGGGACATAGCCAGTCTACCAAGTCAAGTGCAGGGTGGGAAAGCTAGAATGAACACAGGTGTGAGCCATTTCTTGTGCATCCCAATCACCCTTTACTGTATGTTTAAACAGATACACGTTTAAACATTTTAACACAATAGTTTAACACAACCACACACACACAAGAATATAAACACAAGATGCTGTCGTGGGTGAAACTGGATTCTGTGAGGAATAGGGTGTCAATAAACAGGGCCTGATGTCCAGGTGTTTGCTTATAGTAAAGCCTTCATTACATTCATGTGCTGAAAAATAGTTGGTCCCACTTATCTTTTCTAAACACATACTGTACACACACACAGCTGTGAGCCAGGGGGGATGATGCACAGCTAGCGTCTTGATTTCATTCCCCACTTTCCTAGATTTGCTCTCCTTTACCCCTCCTGGCTGGCCCAATTGGGATTGGCCTGCTGTTGCACGTACCCAGTATTCCAGAAAACGAGATGAACAGAATGCATTATATCCCACTGGGGAGAGATGTAGAGTAGGGAGATTTACCTTCTTTTTACAAATGATATCAAATCAGGAAAAGGAAAGTCTGTCAGCTGTGAAATTACTCATCATCTGGGTCTTTCTTATTTCTACTTTCAAAGAGAGAGAGAGAGAGAGATAAAGCCATAGACTGTTAGAGAGAAGCAATAGAGAATAGGATGGGAAGGTATTTTGCTCAGCATGTGTTCCCTGTCTCCCATCTTCCTCTCCTCTGTCATCAACTGTTGAGGACAATCTTGCCAAGGCTGATTGTGTGTCTACCTCCTTTAATGAAGGCAGGCACCCAGATTGTCAGAGGGCCACATGGAGGTGGTGAGTTTTACCTCCAGGCCAGCAGTGGGTTCTGCTGAGGCACTTTAAATGTCTCTCTTTCCTTTTGTTACTCAGAAGATGGCTTTATGATCACCAACACAAGTATTGATTGCCAATTGCTACCTTTATTCATTAGCCGTCACTACCATATCACAGCATAAACATGCAGAGATGATAAAGGCTGGTGCTGTAATAGAGCTGTGTAACAATATTGTCTATATAGCTTCCTCTCAGACCAGTCCTCATTGGTGTTGTGACAGCCAGCTTGGTCAGAGTCGTGTGGTGGTGGTGGCGGAGTTTCGTCTAAAGGGGAGGGGGTCAGATGGACGAGGTAATTACCCGGATCAGTGAGCATGAAGGTGGGGCCATGGACCGCTGTCATCACTGGGCTAACAGCTGGAGGCTAAAGTCCCTTCAACAGCTGGGTGATTACACACACACACACATACACACACACACACGCAACTCTTCTGGACAGTCCGTAAGAATTATCTTCACCTGTACTGAAAAGAGTCAAGTGGTCAGCGCTGTGATAATCAGTGGCACAGCCAGCCAACTACTTTCCTCTTTCTTTTCAATGCTGTGCACTCCATGAAAAAAAAACAATGAACATTCAACATCCTCTTTGTCACACTGTTCATACGGTCATTAAGATTGTATGAGAATGTGACCTCCTTCATCTCCTCTTGTCTTCCTGTGTGTTTTTGAGCTGTTGACTTCCCTGTGTCACTCCTTCAACCTCCCACATGAGGAGAATAGAGACATTAATGGAGCTGGCAGTCCTACTGTGTGACTTATTACTCTGATCTTTCCCTAATGGAGAAAAATTTAATTATCAGCTAATTTGCTGTGTTGTCTCTGGTGACATGAAGTTCCCCATAGTGTCGGCTCCTATTAAATGCTCTGCTTTGACTCTGTTATTCAGACACAGAGAATAAAGAACTCAGGTAGGCTTAATGAAATTCTGAGTGTATTTGCCTTTTGTGGCACATATGGCGTGTGCCATACCATATGTTGGTGTATTTCCAACTGCGTGTAGTTCTGCATCCCAATATCGGATCGTATTCAGATCTGAACAGAGGCAACATGAAATTAGATATTGAAAGTGAGTTTTATCATCAGTTCATTGTATTTACCCATTGGGGTTTTGTGTTTAACATGCATTAACATTTTCTTATTTTCCTCTCGCAGTAAGTTGGTCTCACTTTATGATTACAAAGACAAGATAAAGCAGCAACAACACTAAATCTCTGAAATGAATAATTCAGTCTCCTCTGAGATCTATACACAGTAGACCTCTTTTTTAAAAATAAGGGACCTGCATTAAACCTTCACATAGTCTGTCTTATTGTTGTCCATTAAGTATATTCCATAGTGTTTCTCATGTATCTGTCTGTCTCTGCTTGTAACCGCTGGGTGTAATAATAGTCAGCAGTGGAGCCGTCTTTCTTCCACATATAATGTGGATGTCATCCGGTGGGACCATTAAAACAATGTGTTATGATTGGGCGTCTTGAGCAGTGAAAGGGATTGATTTCCATTTACCCCCCATTAAATCCTCAGACATCTGGCATGCCTTTGCCAGCACGTTTCCAACTCCTCCTTTTTGTTTTCCGTTGAAATATTCAGGAGTACCTCCTGCTTCTGTGCTCTTACTACCTCCCTGTCAAAATACACTCAAACTAATTTATTTATTCAGCTTGTTTTAGGATGTGTGTGTACACTATACACTCATTGTTAATAATCCTGAGACAGCTGGATCGAAATCAAGTGATATTATGTGATATGACTCCACGGATGTTTTACCCCTCAGTGTGTAAGTGTGTTTTTTTGTGTACCTGCATACATGTGGTGTCTTTCAAGGAATGAGACTGTGTGCAAGTGGTTGTGTATGCATGTGTGTGTGTGCACATGTTCTAGTGAGGCTCTGCGGATGCTGATGTTGTGCTGTTGTGTGTTAGACCTGCAGGCCAAGCGTAAAGACGGAGGGAGCACATGAAAAATACATGATAATCATCCCGCCACAGTGCACACAAAAGCCTAATTGGAGATAGGGCGCCCTCCCTGTCTGTGTACAGAGAGGCACCAACAGAAGTGGCAGAGTTGGTTCATTAGGCCTTTGTTTTATCTTTACCCGAAGATGCTTGGCTTTTGTTTTGTTGCAGAAAAAAAAAACAAAAAAAAAAAACTACTCCAACACAATAGTTAAGCATTAAAATAGACGGAAAGTTTTATTTACGATTATGTATTTATGCATTATATTGTTCAGTGTGTAGTTTAGTCAGTGTTTTTTTAATGTTTATAACTCGTTTCTTATGCTTTTTACCAATATCTTTCATTTTCCTAATCATTCTACCAAGAACATTGCCTCAGTTTCACATCTTCTTTCTGAATATTGTAGTGGCTGTTATTGAATTTGACCTGAGGCTCTGTCAAAAGGGGTGTAAATATATGGGTCATGTGTATGAAGTGTTTGGCCACCCCCCCCCCCGTCTCCGCTCTCTAAGCCATTAGAACAAACACCACACAGCTGCTTATCCATGCATACCTCGCCTGCAACACAATATCTTATCAGCTGAGAAGCCACACTGGCCAAATCAATTAGAGCCTGTGAATATCTATGGATCTGCAGTGTGAAAGCATCAACATCCCTCCAGCTCCTCCTGAGAACAGCCAAATTAATAACTCTAAGTGGATAATGCCCTTGCCCCTATCAACATCAAAATTGAATTCTTGCAAACAGCTGAAATATGGTCAGGGCATGCAGCACTGCAGTCGTCAGCATTACAGGCTTTTGGTTTAATAGTTTGGTATCCTGCGGTCCTGCCCTGTACATACAAATTTAAAACGCAAATTCTTAACAGTATATAATTGGCAGGGGCTCTTTAATACAAAAGTGTTCCTGGAGCTGTTTCTTTCCAGACGCTCTGTTCAGCACTGGTTGTCCGCTGAGTAGCTCTGTTGAACAAAGAGACTATGAGCAAGGATCTACAGTATGGGTCGTGCCAAGAGGGAACAGAAGTCATGTCCACTGGCTAGCTGTGAAACAGGGGACTCATAGGAAGGGGAGGGAAACCAGCAGTGCTTGTGAAATAAGTGGAAAGGACAGAATAAGTGCTTTTACATAATACATAGTAACATGAGAGCCAGCAGAGCCCTCCTCCCCTTTTTTGAATGCCCACTGACTGTCGAGATCTCATTGTGATCTCTCATTTTTGCAGTTTGAACAACTGTGGGTTTATCTGTAGTGCCAGGAGCACCACAGCACACTCACTGAAAGGGTCCTTGTATTGGCACCACTCAGGCTGTTCCGATTCACAAGGACCACGTTGGATGCGTCTGAATAGTCGGGAAGATAAGGCCGTATCCTCTCTATCGTCAGTAGTGTTTGAAGAAGCCGTATATCGACATAGCCTCATTCAGTTGTTTGTCCCTGGAGTTTGTTAAAGTTAATCTGGCCCTGATTAGCTCTTTTAATAAGATAAAATGTGCGCTCTCTGGAGTGGTTTATTCTTCCCAGGGAACAGGCTTCTGTGGGTTTTCCATGTTGTTCTTTCCAAGGACTTTATGTCGTGTTTTACACACTGTCATAAATTCAACTCAACAAAGGCCCTGATTCAAACACAACCAATCTCCTGTTCAGTCTGTTTTGCTCAATGAAGTTTTGCTCATTTCAAGGTCATTGACTTCTCGATTACTTTTTCCACCTCGCCTTTCTGCTTTGTTTCCACTCTTTCCCCTTGTCTTTAACTCTCTTGCTGTCCCCTTCGTCCTCCTTCATTCGCTTCATCATTTCAGTCTTCTCCATCATGAGTGGATAGTCAGACTAAGTAGTTCTTGTCTTTGTACATCCCCAGTACGTCACCCACAATGGCTCTTGAAACTGCCAAGAAAAAAAAAAAATAGATAAAATAATTTTTCAACTCTTAAAGCTTGCAGCTTGGACAAGGGTACTGCCCTCTCTCTTTCAATGTCAAAAGAGAACTAGTGGCATGTGAGTGGCAAATAACTTGAGTGGTCAAAAATTAAATACTGCCACTGATACGCTACACATCTGAAGACATTTTTCGAGGCGTAGCCAGTTGAGACAGTATACACCCCCCCCCACACACACAAAAGTATTTCACATAAAATATATGAAACCAATTGAAATTGTATTAAATGACTTCTTATAAAAAATAGTGACCTGTAACATTTGTTGTAAATATAGATAAAATAATAGGGAAAGAAGTGCCCATGGTTGTGTATTGAAATATCACACCTTAAATTCTTTATACGATTGCCTTTTCAAACCTAAAAGGAAGCCTATAAGAAACCTAACCTAATAGTGAGACTAGCTGTTCACTGAATTTTCTTGGTCACAAATTCGGAAGTGTTTTAAAGTGGTCAATGAGGCGGATGATCGGTTAAGAAAGCTGCTGTCTTTTCTCTCCTTTGTCCTCCTCACACAGCAATGGCATGTGAAGTTATTGGGGTCCACCATGATGTGATAGAAAGGGGGATGGGGTCAGGTAATCTACTGGCCCGTCTGCAAACACTCTTTCATGCTAGACTGCCTTTCAATAAATAAGAAATGTAGTCTCCCTCACCAATGTAATATTAACCTGATCTTGTCCATGGAGAATATGAGGAGAACCTCGTGGGTTAGGGGCGGTAGAAAGGCCTCCAGGCCACACTGCTAATGGATACACACGTACACAGTGTTTGAGGATTAGACAAAAGCCCATCTAGGGGGAATATAGCTCAGGAAAGAAGAGGGGGGTTGTGGAAAGTAAAGGCATCTAATTTGGCATTAAGTCACTGCCACATTTTTACCCAGTGGTTTTAAAGTTCACACTGCTTATCACAAAGCAATCTGTTTTTCTGTGCAAAGCTTGGACAGATGCAGGCTGATCAAAATGACATGTCTGTGCTGAATCATATGGACATAAAGAGACAGAAAAGCTAAAACTGAGCTGTGGAGCAAGCTGGAGTGGAGGGGTGTTGCAGCCCTCTGTAACAGTGGCTTCGTGCTGTGTTTGCCTTTGAATCCCTCTCACTTTTTCTCATCCTAAATTCACTTTTCTCTGGGAGACAATCTATTGGTCACAGTCTGGGAGTAAAGCATCATGGCTTAGGCTACAGAGGATGAACTCCTTCTCGAACAGGTACTGCTCAGCACACTCTCATTCAAAGTCAGTACCAAATATCAACACTCTCATTCAGTCGATTCAAATCATTATGCGGATTATACAAGATAAAATATTGTGCTGGAGACACAAAGAATAATTGCTAATGGTGGCTTTGGAATGGCCTCATTCTGGAAATGAGAATGAGGGTGACAGAGAATATTTCAAGTCTTTATCTTGAGCTTTCATTAATGCAAGTTTAATGGAAAGGATGCTGAGAAAGGAATGTTAATTATCGCCATTCATTTTTTAGCAGAAAGCTGAGGGTGGTTCCACCGGAACAAAGGTGATTCAGGCTTCTTGTTCTCATAACCTGCGTTTATGTGCCGACGCAGGCGATCTGTCATGATGCATGTTAATGCCACCCACAACTGAATTGAAAAAATCTGCGTTAATATCACAACTGTTATTTTTAGTGCAAAGCGCACAAGATGGCTTTTTATGCCACCCAAGGAAAGATGGTGCAAAATCTTAATGTTGTATATTTTATGTATGTCGTAGGTTTTGATACATGTGACATGTGAAAATCTGTCTGAAAGGTTGAGTTTGTGTCTGTAGAGGAATGCAGATGTGGTGGTGAATACAGAGTGGGTGCACTATTGTTCACTGTGTGGAACTCGTTTATAATTTACAGGGTCTCCACCCCTCTCCGTCACTAATGGATGGGGGTGTCTGCTCGGAGACTGAGCAGGGCGTTGAGATAGGCTGGAGGACTGCCTCTGGAAGACCCCCCTCTACCACCACGGCAGATAAAAAAAAAAGCCCACTTCACTTTGGCGCACATCTAGTCCATGCAATTGGTTACCAGAGACACCACGAGAAATCTTGAATACAGCACTGAGGTTTTGAGGTGGGACGTATCTCGCTTGGGGAGATGTTTGAAAGAAAGGTGATGGAGATATGGAGGAGGAGGGTCGGGGCACACAATGTGGATTGTACACAGATCATTACCATGCCCTGTAGCTCCAGGGCTCGTCATGCTGAAGGCAGGCAGATTGAAGGGGCTAATGGGAGCCAGAGTGATGCTGTGTGGAGTAATTTAGTGCAGGAGGCGTGGTGGTTGAGAGAATGGCAGGGGGGAGTAGGCTCTTTTAATCCTCATCATAAAAAAAGATATAACATTTCACCTTAGTTGTGAGGGGTGTGCACCTTCGATACATTGAGGACAGGTGCTCAGCTCAGAGAATGATGGAGGTCACTGCAGCCCCAAGGCCATATTAAAATGACTGTATGCCGAAAGCTGCCTATCCCTCTCTGTGTAGTGTCAGCTCAAAAGAGAACTGCCTTTGTTGTTGGTCCGTTCATAGCCTTGACACCAGATGTGAGTGTCAGCCACGGGATAAAGAACAGCCGCTGTGGGGTTAGAGTGGTATGGCTTGGGTAAAAATACTCTTCATGTTTGCCGGTGAGGTTCAGTGGCCATGGTGATAGCATGCTATGGCTGCTATAGCTAGGCTGGTTTGGCTGGGATGGGCAGGGTCAGGCTAGAATTTGGGCTGAGTTAAATTTGCCAGGCATAGACCGCAAGAGGGATCAACACTATGTCCACAGCAGCCATCGGAAACGCTCCGTCATACAGTAGCGTAAATGTTACGATACATTCTGACTGACATTCACTCTTCCTCTTATTATTCATTTATTTGCTCAGCTCTTAGATGGACTAACCTCACTCTTCACTTATTTATACAGAGAGACAGAGACATTTCTCTCCTGGCAGAGGAAGGATCAAGAAACAGGGGTTCCATCCAGATAGCTTTAGGCAGCGCCATGTGATGAGAGCCTGATGAAATCATTGTTTGAATCTGAAGGACACAGAGGAAGCTGTCTGAAACAGTTAGAATCAATTTAATTTGAGCTTTGGGATCAAAGGCAGGCCTCTGGGCTGCTCAGTATTTTTAGTGCTGCCTTTAAAGCCATCAGTCATTTTCAATCCTGATTAACTTATGAAAATCAAAAGCTATTTTTACGGTGTTAATTCTCATTAGATTACTGATGGGTAGACGATGACTGATGCATAAGCGTGGTAATGTTGACCGGAATTTAGTGGGATCCCCGCTGATTTTTATTTATTTATTTTTTTTATATACAATATATACTATATTTTTATATATTCGCCCAAGCTCTTGGTGCCAGTGTGAAAAGGGCTTTAAAGTGATTGCTCAGTGAGTCATATGACATCTCAAATGGTGACACACTTCCTCAGACATAACACTGTGCAAAAGCTTCTTATTTTATACATAATGTACTAGGAATTGTATGCAGTGCTTGTGAAAGGTTATATGTTGTGTCTGACCTATTAAGAGGTGGCCTGAGGACAGATCATTCTACCTTGGAACCAACTACACAGCTATGGACAAAGCTACTGATAGGACCTACGCCTCCTCTGAGAAGACCAGAGGTGTCATCGAATGTGTACATGAACCTGCGAGGCACAGAAGTGTATTAGTATTTATAAAAGCAAGAGAGTGAACACACTCCAGTGCACCGGGATTAGCTTGTGTGGCCTGGTGGGCAGCCTGCTGTTTTCTGCATCATTTCCAACCCGGGTGTTTTCAGAGGAAGATTAGGACAAGGCCAGATTGTTGAGTAATTGGTGGAGAGAGGCCACAACTCCCTCTGATCCCATCACACTCCTCACACCTCACTGGCATTCCCCCACGAGACCAGTGTCATACAGAAAGAACTATGGGTGTGCATATATGTGTGTGTGTGTGTGTGTATTTGCTTTAATATGACATAAAAACAAGAGGATGGGATGTGGAAAAAGGTGACTGAGACACAATATGTAAATGTAATATAGATTTTTCTTGTCAGTAGCATTTAATTTTTATTTTTCCCTCTAAGAAAGAAAAAGAGCATATGGATGATCTCTCTGTGATGTTGGCCTGCATGAATGGAAGCTGTCAGTGCTGGAAGTCTGTTGACCTGTGCGCCTGTCCTGGGGTTCATGCCTGGATATGCAATCTTTCCTCAGCGAGCCCTCATTGGCTTCTTTTCTTTCCCCCTTTTGATCTCAGACGGATAAATTCTGCCTGGCTGCCCCTCCATCAGAGGAAGACCCAATGTTGGGTTAGACAAGGTCATAGAGAGAGAGTGGAGGATAGAGAGTAAAGGGACAGAAATAGGCTGACAACCAATGACAATTTCGTTTTTTTCATTTTAACGTGTGCTATACCCTGGTTTAAGCACAAATACACTTGTTGAAATCATGCTGGAATGTTTTGCCCATTTTGTCATTCAAAATCAAACATTTTGACGCAGCATATTGTGCTCTATACACCACTCCTGTCAAACACACATGCGTTTTAGAAAGACTTAATGTTAAGACTTTCTTTTCAGCCAGCGGACGAGCCCAAATTCCCCGTTAAGACCGATGGATCTCAGAGATTAGCAAACATAACGCTAGCAACAGTCTAAATGCACTACACTCTCTGATACCATTTGCCTCAGCTTCCTTATCTGGATGTTTCCCTACCTTGCCTGACAGCCCACATTGCCTGTCCTTATGTATATTTGCTTAGTAGTTAAAAAGACACTGAGGCCACCGTCGTGTTATCATCCAACAGGACTCTTTATTTATTTACCCATCTACCCTTTGTGATTCTGCTCTTGTCTTCCCCCTGTCCCTGACTCTGTTTCCTTTGAAGTGGGTCATTTTAGAGACAGGGAAAGGACATTCCCTCTGACTCCCTTGTGCTCCCTTTCTGTCTGTCTATCTGTCTGTCTGTGAATGGTTGAAATTGTGGAGGGAGAGAGAGGGACTGAGACAGGAAATATTACTGGAGAGCGTTGCTAGTATGCAGATAATGCTGTTAGTGCCATGCCCTGGCACTGGTGGTGAATGAGCGGCTGTCAGGGCTGCTGTGCTGCGACAGGCCTGTTGACAGACTGTCAACATGTGTGTATGTGTGTGTGCGCATGTTTTGAAAACGGTGGAGGGGGGGAGAAGCTCAGCTTTGTCATTCTCTCAGCACCCGGCCTTATAGAGTGGACACATTGCTACATGACTGCAATTAGCAGCATAGAAACACACAGAAGTATTTTCATCCCCGATGTGCGCTCACACACGCATGCATCATTACAGGCATATGTGGACTGTTTCTGAAAATACTCAAAGGCACACACATGAATGACATACATACATGAATACATACATAAACCCAGAGCCTACATGGCAGACAAGACTCTGTCTTTTAGTTCAAGAAGAGTTGTGATTTCAATAAATCTTTGCATTTTCTTTCGGCACAGCTTCTTTAGTCAGTCAAAGATGACATTTTATAAAGTATCATCAGTCATAGTTATTTTAAATGAAATAGATTCCTCTGCTGTTGCTTTCGCCTGCAGTCCTTTGTTCTGAAGAAGTGGTGGGCCAATAGATTCGGACCCAGGTGTCCCTTTTTGTCTGCAGTTTAGACGAGTGGTCTTTCTGCACAGCTACAGGCATACAGGACGACACAGTAGGTGTGAGGTTTGTGGTTCAAACTAACCACTACCACCTTAACCCCTCCAGGTCCTCCTCCATCCTGACTGACATCCCTCTATGGGCCTGTACCCCCAGCAGCGATGGTCAATAAATCCCTGCCTGATCCAGCACTTCAAAAACAACCAGCCTCAGTGCTTTAGCCAACAGCGTCATGAATAATAATTAACACCCTCCAAAAACAGCAGTAACCTCTGATAACTCCAGTCTATCTGGCTTCTGGGGTGCATTAGCATTAATGATTTCTCTACCTTCCTCATGCTCTCTTGCTCTCTTTCAGCCTCTATTGCTTTGTCCCTCTGTTCCTCTCTGTGTATCTCCTTTTTTTTTTCTCTGTATCTTGGTCAATCTTTGTCCTCTTTTTAAAAGGTGTATCAGATGATTATAGATTTTTATTTCGTTATTTTGTCCATTAGCGAACAATATCAGGTATTTTAAACAATGAGTAAATCCAGTCTGTTCCACTGCAGTGATTAAAAGTCAGCACGCAGTTTAGAGAGAACATAAATTGCTTACTCACACACTGTTTCATCGGTGCTCTTCCTAATGTTTCCCTCTTGTCTCTTCTCTCTGTCATTCCTGGCACTCTCGGCTGACGATGCCATCATTTCCCAAATCTCATCATTCAGGTGAGTCATTCTTTTGGTTCTGTTCAGTCGTTTTTATCTTTATCCTTGAAGAGAAAACCTCTTATTGATTGTTTAAAGTTTACTTGTCATCTTTTTTGTGTGATATGTGATGAGACACCGATGAGTAAGACTTTCTATCTTCTGTGCTCATTATAAAACATGATAACATGGTGTAAATTCAGTTCTTCAGCTTTCACTGCACTTGTATTCTAACACACTCAGAGTCACACACACATGCCTGTAAACACATACAGTATGTGAACATGCAGACAAGCACACCACAGTCACACCTACACCCATAACTGCTTTCTGAATAAGCTGATGGGTACTAGAAGTGTCCCAAGGGAATCTGGCTGAAATAACTGTGATATTCCTTTGAAGGCTCCTTTAGAGTGCAAAGTAATGAACACTTTCAGCATGGAGCCTGCATTTTGTGCTGTGAAATTGTCATGCGGTGAATTGAACAAAATGGGATTTAGACGAGATTTCTGGGTAGCACATCCCCCACACTCCACACCCACTTCACTTTCTTGTTTTACCAACTTTGCTGATTTACCTCGGCTACCGGTTCCCCTCTTTTTCCTCTTCTTCTGTCTCTCCACCTGCCTCTAGCATCCAATTGGCCTTCCCCCATATTTTTCCCATATTTTTCACCCTCATACATCTCCCTTGCTCCCTCTTTATCCTCTCCTCCTCCCTTCTATCCTTTCTCCATATGCTGTGTCTGGGCTCATTTACATGGCTGGGGGAAAGGAAAGGAGAGGAGAGGGCTAGTCTGAATTATAAATGCAGCCACAGTAGTGCACCAATCCATGCGGGACTCACCAGATGCTTGCCCTCCAGATTCACTCCTCTTGTCTCTTTTGCCTCTCTCGACATGCACTTGTTGTATCTCTGTGTGTTTTTATGTGTGACCCTGTTAGAATGGTTGCAGTATTTGTGCTACAAGGGGTTTTGTTCTGAGAGGAAACTGCGCTTATGTTTGCATTGCAATCAACAGGACTGCAATTGAGCCTGCATATGATTGTATTTCCTGTGTTCTTACTTTCCCCTTTTGTGTTTATTATGTGCATGAACTGCAGCTTTTTTATTCTTTCCTGGGGTTAGTGGCTCCCGTTTGTCAGGTGAAAGTGATTGGACCCCGCACTCCCTCCCCTATGTCAAATCTGTGTGTCACCAACGTGTGTGTGTGTGTGTGTGTGTACCTGTGTGTGTGACAGGGAGATTTACATGCTCTAATGATGAGGGATCAGGGTGAGGACAGGGCCTGTCAGCACCCCTAATGAGAGAGGGCCTGTAGCCCGGGGCCAGGGTAAAGAATTGGAGAGGACTACGGGTGGCGACTGGGGTTCGCAGTGGGGCGGGTGGGGATGGGGGTGGGGACAAGACGACAGAGGCTGGCATCTGTCTTTGGGGACACTGTCCTCATGGCTAATTCACAGCAGTCATCCTGAATTCCTCTGTACAGAAATGATGTGGATACAAGAGAGAGGTGTCTCTACTCTGTTGAAGAGGGCTACTGATTAGGGCTGTTAGACTCGAGGATTGGAGCCTTTTCACTCAGGCAAACAATGTCATCCCGCTGTCTCAGCTCTGCTAAATTATGCTGCTTATTGATTCAGAATTCAGCTGTAACAACCCCATGCTGGATAACTGGGTCTGGAAAAATATAAATGAATAAAATCAAGGATCTGGAGTGATTTTCAGTGTTTATAATTTATTGGCACTTACCAGTAGATGTTTATTGATTTCAGACAGATGCAGACAGTTAGTAGTTTTGTGTGAAGTTATTTTTTTTAATGTTTGCGTCGAACAAGGCAGAATCCTAGGGATTAGTCAAGTCTTATACTAAGCCTGTAAAGATGCCCTGCAGACCTGAGTAGTTTCTCTGCACTCAGTTCCACCTGAGGGATTTTCTTCTCAGCTCTGTATTTGTGTGAGGAGCTGGTGTAACATCACACCTATTTCTCTACCACAGGCACTCAAGCCAAATGTGTTCAAACCAGAAATGGCAAGACCGACCTCTCCACTGGCTCCTGTGACCCAGATGGACTCAGTTGGACTCCGCACATGCTCACTTTACTTGCCCACACACACACTGCTCAATAAACATAACGTACGCAGATTTCAATGTGATATAATGTAATCATTAGTCATACTAGACTGATATGTTATGCATTTTGTAACATTTTTGCCATGCACTCAAGGATCAGTGCTGCACGGTCACCAAAATAATATCTTTAATGATATAGTTGAGAAAAAAGTAGTGCATTATGGCAGGACATTGACTTGACCTCTGACACCAGCAACATCCTCAGGGCATACCCTGGCTGTTGGGAGAGCTCCCATGATACACTGAGGCCACTCTCTGTCCACACATGTTGCAGTATGGCTTTGCTAAAGGCCATTGATAATTCAGCTAATGAGTGTGAGGGGCTGACCAGGATTAACCCTCTTTAGCATCCCACTGTCTATCTGCCTGTCTGGCTCTGCTTCAATGAGCCACTGCAAAAAGGCAATCAATAGCTCATGATATGTCGCGGAAAGCTCCTGATTTGATCCACTGCAAGAGGCATTTTGAGCAAAAGAAAAAAAAAATTATAATAATGACCTGTGCATTGTCACAGTCGTGCTGTGTTCACAATGTGCTATTTCGCATCCCCCAGTGATGGTGCCAGTTTAGTAGAAGACGGAGAGGACAAGCAGTAGAGTGTTTTGCAGAGATCAGCCCAGTGTTGCCACATGCAACAGGCAAGGCCCTGTTCGGGGATGTGTTCTGGGTATGGCTTCACCACATCAGTAGAGGAGGCCTCATCCAACAGCCCTGCCTCCTAGCTCCTCTCCACCTCCTAACCCAAAGACTAGGCCCAGGCCCTGCCTCCACCGCTATAATTATAACAGGAGCTCCACAATCTGTAATTTATAAGTCTAAAACACTGTAATTAACTACAGCTTTTATAGGGAGTCATAAATAATGACAGTCCCTTTTTATAAAGCTAACTTCTCTTCTCTTCTCTTCCTTTTACTCGCCTGCTCCGGGTTTGTTTTGGGGTAACATGGGGAGACCTGGGACTATTATTCAAGCCACCCACCTCATCCAACCCCATAACATCCCACTCATGCAGACGACCTCAAAGACTTTCAAGTTTTTCTGACTGGTATGGGGGATTTTGTGGGGTTACCCAACAACGTTACGTCAGAACATTGTGTCAAGTCCTGCCAGTTTTGGGATGTTTGACTCACGGGTGAGGGGGTTGAAGGACGTTGGCTTAATATGTCTTTGGTCTTTCTGGAAATGTGGTGGTAAAATGTGGTAAGGGATCCCTCTGAATGATCCTGATATACTTGTCTTCAGAATAGTGATGTAATTAATGACTCTAACAGAACAAGACAGAAAGCCACAGAAGTACAGGAAAATGTTACCATATGGCTAAAGTAAAGACAGATTTCTCTATAATGCCATGAGAAAAATATAGGACACAGTGACAACGCACACAGTTTTCAGGAGTTAATATAATATGCAGTTAATATGTAGCTGTAATATAGTCTGATCTCTTTGTATTTAAAAAAAAGAAAAAGAAACATCCTCCACCATCTTTCCCCACCTTTTTATAGACGTTTTACTCCTGCAGTAGCAGATTTTTCCAGTGTAGTGGAGAAATTCAAGGGAGATGATGGTGCATATGGATGCTGATTCCTGCTGTAATCAGCTGCATTGTCTGACGGCTGTTTTCCTCCCTGTCTGTTTGGGTGGCTGGTGATTTATTATGTCGTCTTTACATTCAGTCCTCAGGGAGGGACAGCCACCCAACAGGCTGGAACAGCTCAACTCAGCATTCTTCTCCTGTCGCAACCAGCCTTCCAACTTGTTCCTCATACAACACAAAACGGCCCATACAGAGAAAGAAATGACCCCCTCTTCCAAAGAGACAAAGAAAAAAAGAAAAAAAAATCTATCTATTTTGTATGAGAATAGGTTAACAAAAGTAAGATACATACTAAGGCACAAAACAACAGCAAACAAAACAGAGTGTAACAAAGCCCAAGACTGAGGGGAGACAGAAAGGTGAAGTGTGGGATAAAGAATGGGCCACCCTGGGCACAAGGAAAACTCTCAGCGCCCACTCCCCAGGACTCGACAGACAATAGTCCATCTGCCAGAGACACAGGCTCTTTCAGTCTGCAGAAAAGCCCCCTAGTTTGGATCCAGCCTCCCAGTATCTTTCTCTCTCCTCCCTTTTCGACCACCCAGACACTGCCGCCGCCCCATCTCCCCTCTCTCGCACATCACACATATGCAGGAGATGATTATAGTCCTCCCTGTCTTACGGCCCTGCCTCCAGTTTTTTTAGTATCCACTGGAGACAGATCCTACTGATAGTTCAGGGCAGGCAGCCTCTGTTCGGTTGCCGCTTAAACCTCTCTCTTTAGCGGACTATTCGGCTTGGAATCAATTAATCTCAAGCCGGCCTGGTAAAAAGCCTGCAGGAGGGATTTTAGTTAAAACCGAAGTTTTGGTTTTATTCCAAGAAAATTCGCAGCTGAGAATTGAGTTTTAGCTGTTATGAGCTATGGGAGAGCTAAATAGAATACTGATCCATTTCATGGTCTGTCTCAAGAGATAAAAGAAGCCCCTTAAAAAAGATTTTTTTTTTTCCCCTTTACTTTTGACTTTTGAAGATGCATATAATGAATGTGCACACATATGTCTGTCTGGTTGGCAGTCTGTGTTTCTGCTTGTTTGTTTGTGCCTTTGTGTGAGCAGTGCTGTGGCTGGGGCTGAGTGCTGTCCTCAGCGGAGCAGTTGGGCCTCCTGAGATGTGGCTCTGGGGTTTCCTGAGCTCCCTTGCTATGCCATGGTCTTTAATGACAATATGGTGGCCCAGGCAGTGGCAGCTCCGCTGAGAGACTGAGAGGGGGGGGGGGCTGATTAGTGAAGAAGCCAAAGATGTTTACCAGGCTTTACTGCTCACTGTTTTAACCCCTATCAGGCACTCCATGGAGATTAGGCTCGCATTTTGACTCCACCAGAGTGTATGCAGCTTATCTTTGCTTATCTTTCACCAACGTCACTGTTTCCTCATCTGACATGAAATAATTGTTTTTTTTTTGTCCAATTTTTTGACAACAAACCCAAATAATGTAACTAATACCCTTAACCTTCCTGCTCTCCATACCATCCGCCAGGCTCCTAAGGAGTGCTGGGATGTCACGGCTTGGATTTGTAGTGTTTTTAGTGGGTTTACGAAATGGGTTTTAGTCTTGATATGGTCGGTGGCTTGATTCTGTTGAGGATAACTAAAATAAATGCATGCGTGTGTGTGTGTGTTTGTATGTTCTTGTGAATGTTACAACCAGAAAGCTCTTGACGTGAAGTAGATGTTAATCCTCCCTCTAACTAAGCTGCCAGCTCTCGGGTATAATTTGAACCCATCCAATCTAAATCTCAGCGTGCCTCTTCACTAAGTGGTAGGTTGCCAACTGCAGTTTCCGCCTGTGCGTGGCAGCTTTTCTCTGATGACATGATGTGTTGACCCTCCTCCTTGTGTTCCATGCATTGGACTGCTGGTTGTACAGTCGCGTAATCCGGAAATAAGTAAGTGGCAGGGAGCGGGGATGTTCTCTTTAAAGCTTAGCTATCTGCCTAGTAGTGATGAGTGGGTTCAGTGTAGGGATGAGAGAAGCTCAGCACATCCCTGTGGTCTTACTCCTGCCATAGCCACTTTTCAGGGACAGACAGAATGGATGCTGGCAGACGAGGACAAGCCACCTCCTGTTCATTATGACTGTCCATGGCAACAGAGGCACCTGTTGGGAGTTACAGCAACACAGATAGTTGCTATAGTGTCTACTAGCAAGACAGGCTTCTTACTTCTTATTTCTATACAGTATTTTATATCTCAGACATAGGCAGAAATATTCTTTATACAGCCAAGTTACTCTCTGCTCTTTACATTATTAAACACAGACCAAATATATAGTGCTCTGAGTGCAGCAACATCTGCCTTGGGAGATTTGTTTACCATGTGGGGTGATGCTGCAGAGTAGTTCCATATATAATAACCATAATCAAATCAATGCCAATAAATATGTCTCTTGAGCTGAACAGGCTTGGCGTTAATGACAGAAGTGTTGAGATGTAGCCGTGTGCTGAAGAAAGGGACTAGATGATTTATTTGCTGAGGAAATCGCTGTCACAGCAACCATCCTCTCAGCCCTTTCCCTGGTGCCCAGTGGGCCAATTAGAACAGCCTGTAATCCAAGGTACAACACCTAACTATGCCACCAGAGAGTTGACACATGCACAACACAGACCAGCTGCTGTCAGACACATTTCAGTCACAGAAACTCTCCTGCATATCCAGTTTGTATTCTTGTCAAGCTCGCCTCATGTCTCGGTTCCTCTGTCCCCTTTTCTCTCTTGTGTGGTACCTGCTCCTGTGTGGCCCTGTCGGCCAGAATGGCTGCATGGCCGTTGTCTCATAGCTGCTGCCTTGCTCAGGTGATTAGGCCTCATTATGGAGACATTTGTGCTACACTAATTAACGAGCCTGTTGTGTTGCCTCTCGGCCTCTTCTCTCCTTCACTCTCATGTCCCTGCTTAAGTTCAGGCTGCGGTCTCCCACCTGCTCCACAGCCTGACGTTTGCCCTTGCGCCGTAGCAGCTACCAGATTGTAGATTTCACACTGTGGCTACACTCCCCTGACCAAGTGTTGACAGTTAATTTGACTTCACCTTCATCAAGAGCAACAATAAATCAGAAATGCTGTGACACTCAATCAGTGCACGCTGACAGTGTGTCACACATGGCTGTGTGGATGTCTGACACTGTTTTGATCAAATTTTAATCTGCATGCTTTCATCCCACACTGTGGCTGATTATACAGCTCTGTGACCGATAAGTGCATGTTTCTGACTAGACACTCAAACGGAATCATTCCAAAAGTCATGTCTAGCAGATGTTAGAAAGAGACAGCCCTCTAATCATTGAACATAACAGTACAGTGATTCAGACCAGAAAGCATGTGAACATTCAAAAGACACTCACAAACGGGTCTGCATGTTCTGTTGTTGCCACTGGCCTTCCCTTGACAGCAGCACTATTAGCAACCAGTGTCAGTGCAAGGGCAGATCTGGGCAGGAATGGATGGTCTCCAGGGGGAAGGCGAGAGGCTGTATGGTGGCTGAGGACGAGGGGGATGGGTGTCATATTGCAAATCATCAAACAAAGCAATAAGATTACTGCCAGTAACCAGTTTTAATATCAGAGCTCGGATATTGCCAGAATCTCCACCGTGCCAACTTAAAAATGTCAAACATGATTTAAAAGGTTATTACACTGCCTAGTGGGGAAGAGAAGACATCCTCTCCTTCCTTTTTTCAGCTGTTTGATTTTTAATAAATCCCTATATTCTCTTCACTTCAGCCATCCTGTCTAGATTCTGACAAGCATACAGCTTAGTATAGTTTCTGAGAGCAGTGGTCAGTTACAGAAATACCAAAAAATCTAAACATATTACACTCATCTCATAAAAATCAATGCTTCAAAACAAATCTTTCAATTGGAAGTCTCAGCAAAACTAGTCCCTACAATATCCTGCATTGATCTCAAGATGTGGTCTGTGTACTCTACTTTTGGCTCTTGTCATGATAGGAGCCTATTGTGTTCCCTGTGTGATGGCTCTATGATCTAAACACACAGGGAGGCCCCGATCCTGTTGTCTCCCCACGTTGTTGCCAGGGGGGCCCCTGTTGGAACAGGCATTTCCAGGGGCAGGCCTTTGATACTCGCAGAAACCATTAGATGTCTTGTTCAAGCACATTAGTTCCAGTGTTGACTAGGGACGACTCAGAAGGACTCTGGAGCACTGGGGAGGACCGGGGTGGCCCATACCTTGATGTTTGTCTCATAAAAACCTTAGTCAGAGACAGCACAGACAAGGTTTGCATAGCCAAGGCTTGGGTCAAAAAGGCTCCAATTTGCCTCTATTCCAATTCTTCATATCCACTGCTTGCTGTCCCTCTTGGGTATTATTTTTCCTCAAGCCATAGCTTGCTGTATAAGCCTGAGTAGCATGCATATGCAATGATTTCTGAATTCCCATGCACCTGCTCACCCCTCCCCGCTGCTTCCACATATCTAGGCCCCTCAGGGGCAGAACTGAACTGATATTCTTGCCACCTCACTTCACCCTCACCCTCCTACCCATCACCACCACCCACCATCTCCTGCTCCTCACTCATTCCCCTCCTGCTGGAATACCAGCATGATAGGATGTGTTTGACAAAGAAATAGAAAAAACAGATGCATGATAATTCAACCTGCTGATCTGGGATGATATATGCATCCAACATTGCAATTTCAGTTAATCATCTACATCTCATTCTTTCTGTGATGTGCTGGTATAATTACCTGAACCACTTAAAATAATCTCTAATTTTAACACCTGCATTCAGTGATCATTGTGTCTTGGCATCTGTGCTGACTGATGTGATGAAGTCTTTGTCTCAAGCTTGAATTAACCTCATCTTCTTAATGAAGAATTACATGGCACATAGAAGCTTAGAAAGAAGAAAGAATTCCAGAGACAGAAGCATAGATGTCTATGAGTAGAGCCAGCAGGCTGTGAACTGCACGTTCTCCTCTTTTTGTCTCTGATCAGCAGGTTTGTGGTGTGGCTTGTTGAAGTGTGCTCATTTTCAAATTTGTTTGCTTCATAAATCACTGGCTTTCTCCATAGTACACTGAGAGGGGAAGCTGGCAGGGAGTGAAAAAGCACCCTTTAAGCACACCCAGCTGCTCAGCTGTCCCACACTTGGGATCCTCCTTAGACACAAGTAAAGACATAGGCAGTGCAAATTGAACAAATCCATCAAAACAGGGTACAATTTGTTTGACCCACCCCTGTCAGATTTTTAATGTCTCTGTTATTACATGTTGACAGATGCAACATATACTTTTCTAACTAGTTTAAGAGTACAGGTAGGAAGATGCATGTTGTGCATATGCATTGTGTGAGTGACTTACAGAGTGCCGTTTGTTGTGAGAGGTGTGTTAAAGTGACTAGAAAACTTCTCCAGAGAACACAGTAGCAAAGACAAGAATCAAAGAGAATGCAGGGGAAAGAGAGTATGCGGAGAAGTGGAAAAAAGTGCAGGAATAATAAAACAGTCTCTCTGGCTGGCAGCCAGGCAGAGTGTGAGGGCAGGGTTCAGATAAAAAGAAGAATAGAAGACTTGGAAGTCAGCCAGTCAGATTTCACAGTTTTTTTACTCCCCCTTCACCTCCCCCTATTTATTGTCAGTGCCAAGATCTTTTGCCAGAAAGTAATGGAAACTCCCTTGTAGCTAGCGTTCCAATAGCAGAGTAGAAAAGGGTTTGTTGAAAGCCCATGTTGATTGCTGTTGCCTTACATGTGCAGTGTGTATGATTTGCAGGGGTAGAGTCTGTACAGTTCTCCTCTGTATCAGACATCATTTGAGAAGTCTATTTTGTGTTAAATGTCTCAGCAGCATGTTAACTTTGACTGGAAACCCCACCAACCCCATCTCATCCCAGCGTCCCTTGACCTGACGAAGTGGAATATTTTTCTACACATACGTACGTTAGGGAAGTCAGCAGGATCCCCTGTTTGACTCCCATGTGTTTACGGAAATTCTGGTGGGGAAAGTAACAGAGCCAACCAAGACTGAGATGGAGACTTAAACATTTTCGTGGTGGCAAACAGTAGCGGACTGGGCAGCTTCCATGTGTGAATGTGAACTTCAAACCTTTACTGTCAGTATATTTTTACATACACCGAAATTGTTCTCTGCATTTAACCCATCACTGATTGAACATGCGCGTGCAACATGCAGTGAAACACACAGGAGCAGTGGGCTGTCATTTCAGGTGCCCGGGGAGAATTGATTAATCACTCCACCACACCCAGACTTTTTCCTGCCAGTCCGGGGGGGGCGGGAAATCGAACCGGTGAAAAAATGTCCACCGGGAAAAAATGTCCACCCTGCTTCCTAAATATTAACCCTGAAAGCACAGAAGATGCCTGGTGCAAAAACTGCTGCCTGCTTATGCATGTTGACATAATGTCCCACAATGACACTTATTAAGTCATAACAAACCCACCCCATCTTTGCTCCTGCCTCCTTTCAGGGCACCCAGAGTTTTGTCAGAGCACCAAGAGGAAAATGCTGACATTGTCGGCTGCTGCTGTTTCTCATTATTGCAGCCCACATCTCAGAGCTGTCAGGAGTTAGCTGGTGGTGATGTGGGGAAATTGGACTGACTGCTTTCTGGAGGGCATTCCCCCTCTGTTGTGCCCTGACCTAAAATATAAGAGAAATGCCACTAGTCACTGGGCCGTCACCTATTGCAGCGCTTGGAGAAACAATAGCCATCTAGAGGCAGCAATAGACAGACATAAAAAGACATCTTAGCCTTTTCCCCTCTGTCCTCTGACTTCCAGCTGAAGTGAAAGGAGTCTCAAGAGAGATGGTTCTTGAGAAGAACTCACCAGTGGAAAGAACTTGTCTTGCGATTAGGAAACGATTGGATAAACTAATCCTCAGGAGCTACTTCAGGGCTTCTCAGTCCGTTCTTCCTGAGGATAGAGGCCTGTGCTGGGCAGGCTCATTTAAATATTCACACATGTACATGTTCACACACACAAACTCTAACTAGTATAAACAGAAATACAACATAAAAAGGGTGTCATTGAGCAAGTCTTTGCAGTAATACAAATGTATTCAGAGAAACTTGTGTTCACACACACTGTAATAGGCACACTCATGCACTACCCACAAAATCCCTTCTCCACCACCTGCTAACCCACATACATAATGTTTTCCTCTCCCCTGCAGCTCATCAGGGATTAGGGAAATTGCCTGGAATGAAAGAAATATGTTCTTTGATGGCCCTTTTTCATGCATATGGTGGCACAAGACGCAGCTGGAGATTGTTTCTGGAGCCAAGGAAAAGGGTTCAGCTGTAGAAAACTAAACACAGTGGATGATGGGGCGTTGTGTTCTGTTTTCTCGCTCTTTCAAGATGGATAATTGTTGCTTGTGCTCATTACCATTCAGTTTATCCAGTATTTATTCTGCAGACTTCAGTGGCAGTGCTATGGATCAGGCATCAGTTGTCTCTTGGTGAAGTTCGCCATGTACAGCTTTATATTTTTCCAGCAGATGTTAAGTGAATTGGGACATCCTGTAACCACAGTTTTGCCCTCCTATAATCTAATTAGTGCTCCAGCCTGCAGAACCGCTGGAACATTTTTGCTGTGGTGTTACATGATGCTACTTTAGCTTCTTAAAGCGCACATGGCTTCTCCCTCACATGTACCACATGTAGGCACCACAGCTCATGCTGCATGTCCAACGGGATGCCAGCACCCTGATGCTGAGGGTAAAGTAATGACCCCCTATGCATGCGTGGGTGGTGCTGAGAGGGCAAATGAGCGGGTAGTGGTCTGTAATTGTATCCAGTGTGACTGCATGTTGAGGGTTTCAGTCGGTCCTTCTCTACTTGATGGTTCACAAAAGCCGTACATCCTGTTGGGGGCGCTGGGGTCTGGGGAGGTAATTGAAGGGTTTTAGAAAGGACTGCCATTGTCCCACACAAGTTCAGTTTTAGCACCACAGGAGGGCAATATATATGATCTTTTTGTGATAAAGTGTGAGGAACATCTGAATAACCAAACATCACCACTTCCTGGGAAGGAGGATAATTGTACATCGTCTTCATTGCTTGCAAACGAATTACATCTTCCCTCTACTGCCAGTAAGGCTATTTTGTTGTTCTATTGAGACAGTTAATGAGAAGATGCAATCAATTTAATTGTCAAGGAGAAATACGTGCAGCTATGAGTCATGTTTACGTCCCCACTTTGCACCAGTCAGTGGTAGTCCCAACGTACATCGATCTGTTAACAATGTGTACATATTGACTAGCTGTGCAGTGAATGTATATTTGTTTGATAATTTTCAGCCTACTCTAATCCTTATGCATTTCCTCACCTATGACCTTTACACAGCCGCAGGCATTTAGGAAGTGTTATTATGATAAATACATTCTGTCATGGTAAGCAGAGATGGAGAACAGCATACAGACTCTGCCTGTATTCATGCACTCTTCCAGAAACTGATTTATTAACTAAAACATTATTTGTATTAATTTACAAACAAATTAAAAATGCCCTTAAATTATTACCTTTGATATATGTGCGGCTCTGCATACGGACACTCAACAAATGTGCTGTTTTCTGCTGCTTTCTGTTTGTTTTGTTTTGTTGTTTTATTAGCAATCAAGGGTCATTTCCTTCATTCTAAGCAGCTTTTTGCTCTCAGTCTCTCTGCCTCTTTCTGTCTCTGTCTTTTACTTAAGGATAAACATCCCATTTTGTGTATTTCTGTGGGCTCCTTTTGGATGTTTGCTTTGTTTTAACCACAGCAGAGAAGCTTTGATCATTTAGAGATGGACTTTGCTTTTTTTAGGACATGTATTTCAAGAGTGTGCTAATGATTACCACAGAAGCAGATGTACACAGCAGATACTATAGAGTGCAGACACAGAGGCAGAGAAAGTAGGACGAATTATATAGATTACATGTGTATGTACACATTTGTGTGTTTTTGGCCTGTTTCTTCATTGTGAAAATTATACTGTTAGTTTGGAATACAATGTGGCCTGGTCTCCACAATCCCATTGCAAAGGAGTGTGGCCGTTTTGTTGCGCCAGTGAAATGAAGGGTGGAAGGGAGGGAAAAAGGTTTGATTTGAAATGGACTCCCAGCCTGGAACTCAGGGCTTGGTCCAAGAACCACAACCAGGCCAGAGTTACTCCTCTGTGGTCAACCCTGCCTTGTAGCATCCTGGCACAAGTCAGTGGCACAGAAATAACAGCAAAGAAAAGGGAAGTCGTTATGGGGCTGGGTTAGTGCTCACATTGAATTATTATGATGGTGTCCAAAATAAACATGCACACCACAGTTGCTTTATGAAAAAAGGCAGAAAATAATCGAGATAGAAAAGTAAATACATTTATATAAAAAAAAAAATGGAATCACATTTCCTTTGAAGTCTGTAATTTTCTAATTTCTGCTCTTTCAGCCAAGAGAGTTGGCAGGAGGTCTGTAAAATACTCGATGTAATGTTTGAGTGAGTGCAGAAAAGGGAAGTGTGGAATAAATCTATTTAAGGGCTTTCCTGAATGGATATCAGTGAAGAAATGTATGTACATGTTGGTAAAGTAGTATTGTCCAGTGGTCCAGTGATGTATGGTCCAATTCTGTGCCCTAATTTTCTGACCTCCAGCCAGAAAACAGTAACAGACAAACACACAAACACTTAAACACGCACACCAGTAACAGAAACTCTAAATCTGCAACTTCACCTGCTGTGCTAACGGAGGGCTCATATCTTCTTAGTCCCACAGGAGTGTTGTGCTGTATACCTTCCCATTGTGAGGCTAATCTCTAGTTTATGGGCCAGAGAATATCTCTCTAACCACAACAACTAACCTTTAAAAAAAAAAAAAAAAAAACTCCCCCGCAAGCCACACAGGGTCATATCTCAAAGCAATTAACTGAGTCCAACACATAAGCTGCCTGCTTCCAGGCATCGGGAAGCAGACAGAAAGGACTTGCACGCAGTCTGGGGAAGGTGACTGCCCTGGGGGCTATTGGAATTGATTGGATATCCTTACTTAGGAATGACCGAGCTTCTTTAAGCGCTTAGCATGCTGACCCAAGATAGATGAGGCCAGTGTCCTCTTGGCAATTTTCACACAAATCCACTTCCTCCACAGCACTCAACCTCAGTCCGCCGCTCCCGTTCACTTCAGTTCTCCATGCTTTGAGAGAGGAGATGAATGAAATGTCCTGGGTGGAACCTCAACCTCTTTGTCTTTCTTACCGCTTTTTCTGTTGAAGAGCAGGGTAATGCCCACCCCAGGGTCACAGCATCAGTGTGGCTGTGGAAGGTAATGAAGTAGTTGAATAATAAATGTGGGATTGTACCATGTGGTGCCAGGATCCTGGGGGTGGGCAGAAACAGTGGGTGTATGAGGGCCTCACTGCCCTGAGGGCAGAGTCCACACAGTTGGATAGGTGCCAACGCAACCAAGTTCATCATCAGATCAACAACAGGAGCATCCGGATGATGCTTTGACCTGGTCTGATTAGGACTTAGTGAGGTGTTTGGGTCTTCTGCTCGAGGGATTGTAGAGGGTTAGGTGATTGGCTGATTTTTTATTTATTTCATTTTATTTTTTTTTATTCATTCATTCAAACATTTATTTGAACAGGGAAGGGCCATTGGGAGCAAGACCCATCTGTTGCTTTGAATAGTATGCATATACAACATATAAATGTATAATACATGTATATACAGTACTTATGTAATTGCTCTAATCATTAGCGCTGTAAATGCAAATTTCATCCTGCTTGATTTAGTCATTGTTTTGGTGAAAATTGAAAAATAAGTGTAATTTTAGTAAAAGTTTGTTGAAAATTCGATGCACCTGATATTTTTGTCAATAGTTACTGTTTTTGAGATTACCTGATGATAATCTTGTAATTAAGTAATACCTCATTTGTTTGTTTATGGAATGTTTTTTCTTTCCCTATAGATGGTATAAATGTACTGCAATGTTACTTAATGTAATGCAAAATTGGATTTTATGGAAAAAAGCTAATAATTATGAGAAATTGTAGACATATTGCGACATAATTTATCCTAATTTCAGCCAATACAGGCACAAGCTGCTACTTCAAATCATGTGCTGGCCCATTTGGTGTTAAATAAAGTGGACCATATAGAGGCCTCTTAAAGGGATGCTGCATTGTGTCATGTTACAGCTATCTGGTCTTGACACAGTCCAACGAGTTTGAGATATGATTTAGTGCCCGCACTTGCATTGATGTCTTGATGACACAAGAACTACCTCTGATTGTGTTCGTACCCTTATTCAGGACCAGCTTTTGTGTAGCAATCAGTATTAGTTTTCAAGGCTAAGGGGAAGAATAAAGTATAATGGCTTATCATGGCTTCAGCTGCTTTTTCGCCTTAAGGATGCAGGTGTAAGATTTTCACTTGAGAAACATGTCCTTATATATTTTCTGTGATATTTTCAGTCCATTAGCAGGTGTGTCTCTTTCTCTCTCCTTTTTTTATTTTGGGAAAAGCTTAACACAAATCTATCTCATTCTTAAATGTGAATGTTTATGTGGTAAAGAATCTTGATCTTTTAATAGTTGGACAATGACAGCAATATCCAGGAGCTTTGCTCTTAGGAGATTTCACCCAATTTTACACAGATTACCAGCCTGACCAAAGCTAACATGCAAAGCAATCATTATTCGCATAAATGACTACATATATATATATATATGGTGTTAAGTGGAATATAAGCAGCACAAATGTATGCTGGACGTGTGGAAAATGTCTTTGACAACCATAAAATTTGTAAGAAATAGCCATTTTCTGGTAGGGAAAAGGTAGTATGTGTAGTTTATTATTGTGTTTGGTAAAATCACACAGCCAGACTATCACACTGCAGACACACAAGACCCTTTAGCCCCACATCCCGATGTATAACCCCATCGCCTTTAGCCTGCAAGTGGATGTCAGTTCACGGGAATTTAAATTGTTTTTCTTGGCCTCAAACAATGGAATGATAATGGATAATGGTGATCTGCCAGGCATAAAGAGGGAAAAGAGAAAGAAAATGGTCAAGGTTGAGAGAGTAAATTTCCTGGGGTCAGAGGTCTAGGGATTAGCAGATGTCAGAAGGAAAGCTGGGAGGAAGGGGGTGGGGTGGGGTGGGGGCATGTAGAAGTGGGGTAGGGAATATGATAGTCGTCTCAGACTGGGTTCTAACAGTAACCCCAGGTCATGGTTAGTTCCTGTTAGGCCTAGGGAAATGCAAGGTTTACATTGCTTTCTTTCTTGTTGAAGATTACGGTTGTTGCCTTCTGTTTGCTCCTCACTAACCACTTGTTTTCTCTTTTTCATGTCCGTTCCTGATAATCCTTTTGTCTTCATCTCTACCCTTCTTAACAATGGTGTTGTCTTCCACAGGTAAGTGAAAGATTGATTCTATATAACACAAACATATTCACAGCATATACACTATATAGACAAAAGTATTGACCATTGACCATTACACCAGCAGGGACTTTAATGAAATAGCATTATGAATACATACACAGCTTCCAATTTTCACTTTCCCCTCTTCTGGGAAAGTTTTACACTATGTCTTGGAGTGTTTCTGTGAGAATTTTAGCCCATTCGTGCAGTAGAGCATTTGTGAGGTCAGACACTGATGTTGGACCAAAAGGCCTGGCTCACAATCTCTGTTGCAGTTCATCCCAAAGGTGTTGGATGGGGTTGAGGTCAGGGCTCTATGTGGGCCAGTCAAGTTCTTCCACACCAAACTCATTCAAACATGTCTTTATGGAGATTTGCTTTGTGCAATGGAGCACAGTCATGCTGGAATAGAAAAGTGTCTTCCCCAAACTGCCACAAAGTTGGAAGCATAGCATTGACCAAAATGTCCTGGTATGCTGAAGCATTAAGATTTCCCTTCACTGGAAGTAAAGGACCGAGGCCAGCCCCTGAGAAACAGCCCCATGAAGAGGTGTGTCCAATTACTGTAGTTTATTTAGTGTAAGACACAAGCAGAAATGCCTTGCAAAACAGACAGAACCTAAAACAGATATAGTTGTTGATAGAGATAGAGCGATCATATCAGCTAGGAGCTAAGCACAATCACTTGGTTTGGATCTAATGCCTTTAACAGAATTTTCAACATATGTTTTCATGCCCCCCAAATTACACACTTAAACAAGGATTCTACCCAGTCCTCTCAGGCTGAGCAGTTAATATTTGTTCTGAGGACCCGTCTGTGTGTGTTTAAGCCCAGCTGGGATCCTGGTGAGTGCAAGAGGGAGCGAGAGAGCGGGACGCTGAAGAGAAAATAAAATCTAGAAAATCAGCTTAATTGGCTGAAATTAAAACCGCACAGGAGAAACTGGAGCGGATGTGGAATGAGGTTATCTGGAACGATGCACTTGTACAAATATGTACATATGTCTAAGTGGGAGGGCACCATAGCAAGTTGCTAGTGTTGCCTCGGTTCCTTCCTTCGGGTTGCTTGGCACCAGATGGGCTCCCTGAGTGAGGAGCAGCTGAGAAGTTTGATGAGCCCCAGCGAGGCCCTGTGTGGAAATGTGAAAGAGGCCCCTCCTTTCATACATGTAGCTCCATCAGGGAGGTGGAGGTATACAGGCCTTGGGAGGGCTGTTAAACTTTCATCTGCAGTCATCCTCCCACCCTCTACAGCTGGTTCAGCCCATATCTGTGGTCCCAGAGAGGCCAAGGGCGGGGTCACCAACCCCTCTGTAGCCATAAAACATACATCACTCCCACAGAGGAAAAAGGTCCTTCGCTGCATTTTCTCATCTGCCATTATTCTTGACACAACTTTTATTTTCTCCCTCTCCACGCAATTATTTGGAGTTTGTGAAAACTCTGTCTTTCCATTTAATGTATTGCTCATTGTTTGTCTTTCTCCCACTTACCTATCACTTACAATGTGATTTCACTCTGACTTTTTGTAGGAAGGCAAATAAAGGTCTCCTCTGTCCTCTGTCCGGTCTACTCATGTCTACATGAGTATCACACTTTACGCTCTGTACCTCGATTTTTTTGTTGTTTTTTTTTCCCCAACCAGCAAACAACTGTACTCCTGGCTTGGTGTTATCTCCTCAGGGGATCAGTGGGAACGGGAGGTGATCCAAACACACTTGAACTTGTTACACCACAGTCCAGATAGTAGCTCGTGAAGGCCTCCTTTGTTACAGTGACCTTCTGTATCAGAGAGGGAGAGACACTGAGGTCAGACAAAGCTCCAGACAAAAAAATGACAGAGTGTACAATGCGGTGTCATATAGTGTCAGTCTCTATGGACTAGTACAGTAGTATAGAGAGCAGCCTGGTCGAGGAGTTGAACCCTCATTTTCTTTCTAGTTTAGGTTCAAACCCTGATGATAGCCCAATTCAAGTATATCAGGTGCGTGTGAACAGGGCTCTGTGTTCCTGAATGGTGGTTGACTATACAGTAGAAAGTGTCCAAAAATACAGTTACTCAGCAGGGTGCAGCAACACAAAATAAAACCAATAAAAAAAACATAAATCTGTTTGTCTGAGCAAGCAGAAATAGAAAAGCGTCTTTATGTAGTCTGCCTTTTTTTTTTTTTTTTTTTTTAACTTCTCTCCAGAGGCACTTGATGACATAACCAGAGTGAGTGAGAGAAAGAGAGAGGAAATGACCATCCATAAACATGGCATGTTTCATCTGCTTCATTGTGATTTCTGGAAAAGGCAGAGGAGGTTGTCTGTAGAACATCTTAAATGTCCATCTCCTCTTTCGCTGCGACTGTCTGGACAGGCTGACACCCCGTATCTCAGTGAAGCTGTCCAAGTCTGCCAGCAGGGATTCTCCAAGCCTACATCTCTGAAAGATTTAACTCTGCTCTGCGTGCGTGTTTGATGTACTGTGAATGTGTGTATTTGGGTAGCATTGTAGAACTTGCATTTTGTCTATAGAAGTGTGGTAAGTGTGCAAGCCACTTTAACTGCTTTTGAACCAATTAATGTGGCTTTTAAATGTGTAGTTTAAATGATACCATAAAAATGTATCAATCCCCAGTCCTAGCTGTTCATAAATCCTTAACTGGAACCTTGGACAATCACAAGTAATGCTGTGTCAACACTGAGTAGATTGACAGCTCCAGTGTGAAATCCCACTCTGAACAGCTGTTCATAAAATGTGTTTCACCTGGTGGACATGCTCACTTGCTGCTTAAATTACATTGCAGCTTTTTTAACTGGAATATTTGTTGTTGTTTGAGTTTGGAGTGTTAAAAATAAATTTAATGAGTGTTCCACTAACCTAAAACTGTCTGTTAAAAGCTATAATACTACCATTGTTAATAATGTAACAATAACATATAACAAATTCTAACACACACATTCTAATGGATATGTTCAGCTTTGTGTTTGTTATTGTGCGTAATGTCTATGCTGCTTACAGCAGTGGGTAAGGGAGACACTGCTATGCAGGCTTTGCAGTGGCCTTTTTGTTCTTTTTCATTGCTTATCCATGTTTGTCTTTTCTGCCAGTCAATGCCAGCTTTTAGGGTTGGAATAAAAAGTGGAAACTTTCTTCAAGTAGTCTTGAATTCCCAGGTGAACATCACCTGTGTTTCCTGTGGCTTTGATTCCTCATCCCTCTCTGAGTCAGCGGATGGAGAGGGCAGGAGAGGGTATAAGACTTAGACAGCTTTTATCTCCCTAGCCAAGCTGCAGTGGAACTCTGAACTGCCTGCTTGCTAACCCTGTCAGGACCAGACAGAGGACTCTGGTGGAATGAGACTTGAGGATGACTTGTGCGTCACTCTTGGCTTATATCCTCTCCCTTCACCTTCTGAAAGCCACAGGCTTAGAGAGGAGGCAAGCTGAAACACACAATTCAGGGAGTAACATTCCTGACATCGCTGCCTGAGCCAGTCAGAGGTAATTGTTTGTTTGAATATTCTGGTGCAGGACAGCTTCCCTGTGTCAGCTGCTCACAAAACAAATTCTGATGAGCAGCGCTGCTCAGAGAAATTCAGTGATAATGAAAGAAAATCCTCTTGTTCATAGAACACACTTGTACATACAGGCATTTTTTCTCTCTCACCTAAAAGGAAATGCAAACACTTCATGACCTCTGGATTTAACCTGATCTTCTTATGGACTTTACACACTTCCATTTTTTGTTTACAGAAGTTGAACTGGCAGGTTAAGGAGAACACACAAAGGGAAATCAGCAAAGTGGTCAAAATAAACACTGCAGACCTTGAATTGCCATATTTGTGTAATAGTTAACTTCATTAGAAGTTCTCCCATGGTCTTTTCTTTGCCCTGATGGTCATGTTCACATAGAATGTCAGTGTCTGGCAGTGAACACATCAAAGACTGTTTACCCATCAAACAGTCTGTGTGGAGTGGGAGATGTTTATTTGGCCCTGGGCTCTCATTCAGCTAATAGGCAGGGCTTCACTCTTGATGAATTGTCAAAAAGAAAGTGCCACATTCCTCCTCTGATGGCACTTTGAGAGTGTTATTGCTTTTCATTGCTTTCCTCCCTTAATGAGTGGAAGGGAGCCCAATTACCAGCGGAGCCCATCAGGTTTCATCTTTGTTACACATTTCAACCGGTGAGTATTATTATTGTTCATTAGGTTAGGGCCAGAATCTGCGTAGCTAATGAGAATGTTCAGCAGCCAAGAACCCCGATGTACCAACACACCAGAATTCAATTAATTATAACATATTGCCTAATAATGCCTTGAGAGAGACGGGCAATCATCAGTTCTTTCTTTCTTTTTTTTCTTCTTCTTCCTTGAAAGAAACATCACACTAAGTTGCATTGTGGGGTGTGTTTGTTTTAACAGCGACTCTCAGAAGGAGTTGAGTTCAGTAGAGGAGTGTTGAAAGAGAGCTCTGTGTGTTTGTTGGCAATGAGAGCAGATTGGGACTGGAGGAGGCCTGCCAACACTGCTGTTTAAGTACACACAGTGTTATTGGGTTACTCCAGCGGGGGTGGGAGTAGACTCAGTGGGCCCGGATTAGCATGGGGGCAGAGAGCGGACAGCTGAGTGTTTCTGGTGGCACAAGACGGGGCCAGGCGTGCGTTCCTGTGTGTGCTCAAGAGAGAAAACAGAAGAACAAAGTAAGAAAGGAGGATACGGAGTGTGCACAGCCGCTTTAAAAGCTCAACCTTTCTCTCCGCCACATTTACTCCCTCTCCTTTCGGGGCCATTTCTCATTTACAGTCTGTGGTGTAAACAGGGAACTACTTCCATTGGCGTGAGAGGGCTTCAAGTGAAAAACATAAGCTATCACCTCCATCTCCATCCCCAGTGACTCACCTCATCTTCTAGTCTGCCAGTCCCGAGCTCGCCAAGGTCTAATTAGCTCGCCGGCGCAGATCGCAGGCAGAGTAATTGCGCTGAGTGTGAAAGCTCAGCCCGTAGCAACCTGACGCGTGCACACATGAGGCTACTCAAATAACGTGGTGCTGTGGCAGGCGGCCACCACAATCTTCTCTCCTTTATTTATTCACTTACTCAGTCACTTAGCCTTGCTTGTCATCCTCGCTCTGACGCTTAATCAGATTTACCACGCTGTTAGGAGTGTTTCGATCTCTGTTTTGCTCTCTGTGGCTTTACTGCTTTTTTTTATTTGGAACTGTCAGTCTTTTTGGCATCATTTCCCTCTTTATTTATTTATTTAATTTAACCATCCGCCTCTTTGCAACTCTTATGATGAATAGTTTAATTTGGGTCATGGTCTTGGTCCTCTTTCCATTAGATGCTTGAGGATCTTTTTTTCAGCTAATTTGCTGTATTCTTTTTGGAAAGACCAGAGGTTGACTCGGTGATTGCTGACCCTGGGGGATGCCAGTCCTTTCAGAAAGACACAGAAACTGAAATCTTGTTTGTGACTGCCATGGGTTCACGCATACTGTAAATAGAAGCAGATATTTATACAACTTTTCCAATGTTATCACATGACTTTTTATGGATTAAAATAATAGGTACCACGGTGTACTTAGGAAATTATGTAGTGGCTTTGAATTTTTTTCACAGGCTTTGTGGTTATGAAACTTACTTACCAAACAAAATGCCACCAGCCCTGTTAGTTTTAAAAATCCAGATTGAGTTTAGTGTTGCCAATACAGAAAAAGACACACTGACTTTGACACATGTTCAACACAAATACATGGATAGCTTTCACACCGAAAATAAGGGAGTCTTTTTTTTTCTTTTTTCAAAATAAAGGGATAAACTGTTCTCTCCCCCTGGGACAACAGTATTTAGTAATGTCACCTGGGGCAAGTGGGGAAGGGGGTCAGAATCCAGGGGGTTGAAAATGGAGCTGTCTAACCTTCACCATCCTTCATCCTGATGGCTGGTGTAAGGGAGGAAGGAGGAATAAAAGGGAAGCAAAGGGAAGCCAGATTGTAGAGGAGGACAGTTAGAGCATGGAGAGACTCAGACCAGACTCCCCGCTATGATGGATAGAAGATATTTAAAGGGAAAAGAGCATTTGATGCTGGTGTGGCTGCAGCGTAAGGGAATAAAAGAAGAAAGACGGAATGAAATGATTCATCACTAGGGAAAAGGTATTAGTTTGATGGAAAGACCAGTAAAGAGAGTAAAAGAGAGGGAGGGGTGGATGGGGCAGAGGGAGTGACATAATCTCAGAGGTGTAAAGGTGAAGATTTGGTAAAAGAAGGCATTAATGCCGGCTGGCAGATGGAGCATATTCCAGAGAATGTTAAATAATCATGGTGAGTCTAAAGCGAACTGGGAGGGATGGGTATTGTTTTGTCTTATCCCGTGCCTTCAAAGTGCCATTTTTTTCCCTTCTGTCTGTCTGATGGTGGGTCGTGGGTGTTAGGGGGATTATGAGTTTTGCCAGGCACACCCGGGTTAAGATGAATGGTTGTCCTTTTGGATCCAAGATGGCCATTATCATTCCCACATGGTGCCGCCAGATAAAGCCCCCCGAGCGTTTTTGATTCACGTAGGTCTGTAGTCCGTCTCATTTTTCTTTTGTTTCTTTGTTTTCTCCGTAATCGGGGTACTATTTTATACCTCCTCCTGGAGCAGAGGGAAGCCCTGTTTGTTACTTCTGCATATATCATTTCTCAGTGAGTTACATTGTCATGGAAGCCCTGAGAGGCAAGGGAGAAAAAGAAATATTCTGGTCTCTCTTGTGTTAATGACTTAAGAAGATGAGATAAGATGAATAAATATGTTACTCTTTTTTCATCTGATAATATTTGTTGTTGTAATATCTCGTTCTGTCCACAGAAAGCTGAAGTGCACTACTGCTCCAAGCGAAGTATGACTAAAAACATTCGTGTTTTCTTTCAAGTGAATTTTATGAGCTGCAGTGTCCGAGAAAAGTTGATGCAGAGGCAAGGCAGTTCAGGAAGAGGCGAGAAAGCCAATATATGACACGAAACATGGAACCAAGTATGCCAAGAAGTTTAATCACCAAGAAGTTTGCAAAAGTTACATATTTAATTTATTAATTTGCTAAAAGCTTTACTAAAAGCAATAATAATATAATATAGAAGCAATTATAACAAGCAGATACATTTATCTGGACTTTGTACTTTGACTTCCTTGATCCCTCAATAGAGAATAGGGAATTTATTATTTGTATGTTTCATGAGATTAATAAAATGATCTCTGTACTGTAAAATTTAAAAATAAAAAAAGATTTTACTGTTTTTTCAAACCCTACTGACTCTTTGATTTTTAAATCCCTTTTTTTCAGTTAAGAGTGGTATTCATGAGATTTGTTATAGAAAACCTTTTTGATTCATTGACATAGACAGTCCTTGGCCAACCATTATTTTTGTCTTAGTGAGATGCAACAATAAATGTGTCTCCATCTGTTGCCTTGGTAGCAAATAACAGGGTTTAAAACCATTTCTCGCATGGATTCCCTTAATGGCTATCTGTGTCTTATTCTTCTCCAATCAGAGGCCAGCATGATTAGCCATGTCAGTCACTGGTGAAAGCTCTCCCCCCCCAGTACACAGTGGCACTGTAGTTTTCTGTCTGAATAGACTTTAGGGAGAAGCCCTCCAGCGGCAGCCTGGACTCTGGAGCTATTCATATTCACATCCTCTTTTGTAGTGTCACTTCAGTGTTGTGGTAAGGAGAAAAATGTTGGCATTCCTCTCTGTGGGATTATTGTCTTTGTGCTGCCCATTAAGGCCAAGCTGCACATTATTCCCAGCAAATAATAATACACTAAAGCTCACCATATGATTTGTTTGGATGGAAATGGGCTTTAAACTGACAGGGTAATGAAATTCAGACAGTCTGGTCATCTCAGTGGCAACTGTAGCTGGTTGATGTTGACAGCTATAGGTGGTGATAGTGATCCGAGTGTGTGCATGCGTTCATTCATGCATGGCGATGTGAGTGCATTTGTTCAGGTTGATGGTGAAGAAGCGCATAGTCTGCAGTGCACTTTGCCACTGCCTTTTGTCCGTAGCCTAGCCTCCTTCTTTGTGCTGGCCGTGTTTGCTCAGCAGCGGACACAGGCCTCAGCTAAGAGCATCTGGGATGCTATGATTAAGTATTAATTCAGGCGTGTGATCGATTTCCCTCCAGCTGCTGCAAAAGAACTGAACGCAGAGGGCAATGTTCAAATCCTGACTCGGATTAGTGTTCAACATGAGGTCTTTTTTTCTTTTTCTGTTTTAATCTTGGTGTAATGTACAGTATTCACTGCTGAGCTGACCAGCCAAACCACACACAAAGAATAACTTCTCTTGTATCATCAATCCATACTCCTTATTTTTCCCTCTCCAAACGCAAGCTTCCATACACTTGTCAGTGTCACAAGAAGTGTCACAAAATTTTACTTCTACACGATTTATTGTCTTTTGTTTATCATGGGGGTGCTGTAGTGCAGTAGTAAACAGACTATGTCTCAGACACACATCCCTATCCCTTCATCTCTCCCCCTGCAGATCACTTGATCTCTGACCTCCTGCTCAGGATAGATTGACACTCATGCCACTCAGTCAGTGGAGAGGCCTCCCAACTGCACCTCTAACCCTGCAGGTCACCAATTAGACTGTGCGTCCGTCATCCAAGCAGCTATTCCAGGCCCCCCCCCAACCCCTTTTTCCTGTAGATGATGCCCCGCCACATGGAGGCCATATTGGTCCTGTCCATTTGTCTTCATCAGGGTCTATCACAGTGGAGGCCTCCCTAGACCCATAGGGGCCCCCATCTCTGGTCATGTCTCACTCACTGCCTCTAACTTTACCTGAGAGGTCCATGCATATTATCATCAGCACTTACCTTGGGAAGCACCTGATGGCAGATGCAATGGCAGCCTATTACAGTGAAACAGTATTGTTTTCAGCATGATAATGAAGAGGGAGAATGGGGTGCAAGTAGAGGACAGCACTCTGGATAACGATGGCTTCAGCGGGACCGTGGTGCACTGGAGCGTACAGCAGGGCTTTGCAGGCCAGTATATTTCTCTGGAATTGGAGGGTGCGAAACAAGACTGAAATGGCAGGCAGAAGTCAGTTAATGGTCCTGTCAGCACAGCCAGCCTTGCTTTGAGTTTACTGTTTTAGTATCATTTTCTATGTGTGCCTGCGCTAAGGTGTGTGTGTTTCTGACCATGTGAGCATACGTGTTCGCATATGGCTGTGTGAGGGCCTGCTCCCTCATCACTCAAATTGAATGGATGTCAGCCAGCAGTGAAATTAGACTGTCTCTCCCTCAGTGGTGGACTGTCACTACTGAGATGGAGGGAGGGTGAGCGGCCTCGTCCCAAGGCACTTTTAGTGGAGACCCATTTTGAAGCGTTTATTGTTTGACACTCTCTGACATGCTGTCAAAAGCACAATGACCTACAAAGAGCCATACTCGCCATCAAAAAGGTATAGCAAAGCCACAACACAGGGCCACATACTCAAAGCCATACACCCATTAAATCAGACATGTAGTGACTGTGTATTTTATCTAAACACTTCTATTTGGCAGCAACTCAAAAGCAGCTTCTCAAATTCCAGTAAGCCAATCCTTTTGATTGCCTGACACAGTGGGGACTGTACCTTTTCTTACTCAGATACAATGATTTTTGGAGTAGGGTGTTAGTCATATTCTTGAGCCTGGGGCAGACTGCATCTACTCCTTAAAGATTGTGGTTTATCTAAGTGAACAAATACTCAAAAAGAGACTGCCTGGTTTTGGGTTTGCAATAATTTTAGGGAAAGCTTCGGAACGACATCTGTATTTGCCAGTAAGACTTTATATTGCTTCATCTTTAGGTTTCAGAAATGTGATTAAGAAGGTTATGCATGCATGTGCATGTGTTGGCACATGAATGTGAAGGTTAATCTTAAGACTGCACTGTCTTCTTCTCAAGCTTGTGATTATAAGGTTTGGTAATTGCTGTAGAGATAATCGTCATACTTTACTGTTTCTGCCACTGTTGGCATTCTCCAGCACTCTTCATGATGTAGACATGTAACACACAACTCACTTTTTTACTTCTTTTCCTCTTCAAACCCACATATTAAACCTTTTTTTTTTTCTGTAAACATTTTTTTTTTCTTTTGTTTTACTCATTCATTTGAGCGTGCAGAGTAGCAGACAGAGTGACGAAGAAACATCTGCGGCTGCACAGCATGTTGTGACTTTATGGTGATATTGCTTATCCACTCCCTAAAGCATCTCTTTGTGTGACGGCTAAGTGGAGTGAGGTTACAGTCTCTTATTTTATCAGGCTTTTACCACTCCTCCGCTTCCCCCTCTGTCCCATTACAGGTCATCCTGCGGCATCTCCCGCCGCTGCGCTTAAATGTTTAAAAGCCTTTTCCCCTTCAGCTTCAGCTTTACAGTTTGTTTACCTATTTATTATGTTGCCATGTCTCTCATTTATATGCTTTGTTGTTATATTATTCTATCTCTCTTTTATTTTTCATATCTTGCTTGTTTTATTTATTTATTTACTTTTTTTTTTTTTTACTCTGTTTATGTGCGCTGACGGAAACGACTGCCTACCCAGGTGCTTGGCCTGGCATTTATATGAGTCTACCATTGATCCCAAAACTCACACCAATATATCCACTGAGAACTGGAGAAAGAGACTTTTCCCTATACTATATCTCTGTTAATTTATACAGTTATTGGATTCCTCGGGTCCCATTCTCTGCCTACCCTATGATCCCCTTGTTTATACAAGGTCTGGTTGTCCTTGCAGATTTAGCCACTTTAATTTGCGGTTGCCCATAAATGCTGTGTTGATTCACGGCTGGTAATTTAGCACGTGGCCACGAGGGCAGTGGACGAGCCCTGGTTCCTGCTCATTAATAGTGGGGCACGGCAGAGAGTGGAAAGTCTTCCAGGCTTCATTGATTCGCTGTCTCCATGCTGCATACAGATGCAAGCAGCCCTACCTCATGCCTTAGTTCAACAACCTTAGTGTGTGTGGGAGAGAGACAAAAATGTCTTGACCTGACGGAGCTCATTGTCTCTACTGAGAAGCCTCTGCTTCCCAGTCCAGTTACACCACCACTCTCCAGAGAGGTGACAGCACTATGCATGGTCCATGTTTTGGTCTCTTAAGTTTTCACCAGCTGTCAGTGAGGCTTAGTCATTTCAGAGTTATGTGTTTGGACAGAAGGCTTGAGAACAGAGAAGTGTTTAGCAGGTGTCTCAAGCATGTAGCATTTAATACCTCCAGTTTGTAATTTGTTGGTGGTATGTGTGCAGAGTGAGGCCTGATGAAGACTAATGGCTCATTAGCTTCCACTAAATCACATTTGATGTTCAGTGAAAACAGTCATGACCCTCATGGCCCCTCCACACACCGAGGGGTTCAGGCAACTGAACCCTTAGGGGGTTAAAGGTCGACTCAAACAGTTAACAGAGCCAGAGTCACACCTGACCTGACCCCACTGCAACCTGAGAGGCAACGATTGGCCGCCACTTAGAATCCGCTCTCATCTGTCACTTCAGACCACCACGTTAAGGCACAGCACACACACACACACACACATATAGTTCCTGAACACTGGAGGAGGATATAGCGGATCTGGAGATGCAGGGTGACAGAGGCAGAGAAAGAGAAAGAAAGTCATCTCACTTACCTTCTGTGGTATGGAGGCTGTCAGAATCATTTATTGCTGTGGACCATCACACATAAGATGTGCTATTCTAATTCGAGATATACTACAACTTAAAGACCTCCACAAAAAGGCCTAAAATCAAGTTTAAAAAAAATCATCTTTTATTGTACATGAAACTTCTAGGATGATATTGTCCACCTTTAAAAAAAGCAGAAACAGCTTCAGCTTCATCCACTTAATTGGGACTGGGAAATGTATGCATATGTTTGCTTTGGACACCCCCTTTCTTCTCCAACAAAGATCTCTGTGCTCCAGTATGGCGGCTATGTGTCTGTCTGGCCTGTGTGTCAGGACTGTTGAGGCCCTGTGTCTTCTCCAGGGAGTCTCCTTCCACACGTTCGCTTCATCCTCCTGCTGTTGCTGCCCTGTGGGACACAGAGGCACGCAGAGCCCAGATTGAGCCACTCTTGCTTGGCCCTGATCCATTCCTCCAACAACGCTAATTACATCTCAAATGGTAATAGATGAGGCCTCGTTAGCAGCTCTCACTCCCTTGAAAGATTCACAAACATACATCAGAGGGGCCACTGATCGGTCTGAGCTTCGTTCCTTCAAAGGCTGGACTTCACAGGGAGCTGGGGGCCCGATTCTCTAATTACTCCTGCAGTTCCACACCGCTGCCCTGTGCACCGCCTGCACCAAGCAGACAGCTTTTCTCGCATCACCAGCGCTACTCTCAGACAGGCCTACCCTCAAACCCAAGCCAAACTACACAGGCGTGTTAAAACTATAATTCAATGATCAAATTAACTCTGTATCTATTTTTGGCTCTCCACAAACCAGCTGCTGATTTCTGCAATGCAGTGACAATGCAGAAATCATTTCTCTCACAGTCGCTGACAGTTTTAACCTCCATTTTGGAAACTGTGTCCTGTGTCTTAAAGGGAGAGAAAGACAAAGAATTCTAATGTCATTATAGTTCTTGGAGAAAAAATGCTGACATCTCAACATTAAGTATGTCATTAGTGCTCCCCCTAACAAAATTAGCCTAATTAAGGCTAGAGTTCATTATTAAATTATCTTACCACAGAGCATCTCTTTCTGTGCTCAATATTAGAAAATGTAATTTTAATCTGCAAAGATCCACTTAATGGGATTAAAATAGTTGTGGTCACTCAAGTGTTTCATCACCTTGACTGTTGTGGGTTGAAATGCATGAGTCCATGAAGAGACATATGGGCATGTGTATGGGGATTTCTTTTTGTACTATTTTGTTTTTGTTTGTTACTTTCACACCTGTACCTGCTGAAAGCTTCTGGGTCAAATGACAGATTACCATGAGGAGAAGCTAGTCTTCTGGCTTGTTCAGCCTATGTGCATATGAGATATTGACTGCTGTCTACCTCTGTCAGGAACCTTACTGGTTCAGAACTGTGATTGGACTCTCTCCTTTGTTTAAGTGATTTAATTCCATTGAATCCCATTAGATTTCATTGTCATTTGTGTTTTATTCACTGGCTGTTGTGACGGAGAAGGAGTCAACAAGAAGATGCTGCTCTAATTGTGGTATGGTTTACAGTGGGTCTGTTTGCCTGCATCGATCTGCTGTGAGAAATAATAATAAAATGGAAGTAAAGCGGTGCAGGGAAGGAAAAGGCTGCAAGCGAGCAGGGCTCGTTACTGAAGGAATGATGTATTGATCGCGTCTGACAGGGTGCTGTGGGCCGATCAATCCTGATGGGCAAGGGGAGCCTGTTAGGAGATTCTCCTGGGTCGTCAGGGTCACTCAGACAACAGGCAATGGGAGAGAAATTAACTCATCAAGGAAAAGGGATTAGATGGAAAGCTGAATGAGTGCATGAATAATTACGAAAAAAAATGCTAAGGTTGTGTAGAAAATAATTTAGTTAAGTATCATGAGGTGCAAAGGTTGTTGTGTATGAATGCATGTAAAAACCTCCCACTCTTGACGTGTTCCGTATTGGTTTTGGAAAACAAATGAGCATACAGCCTTTTGTATGTGGTAAAAAGTTTTAAATGATTTACACTAAGGCAGTCTGACCGCAAGAGGAATGCGTTCTGTCAAAATTAAGATAAATGACTCAACAGTAATGAACAAACCACTGTCAAACAGGTGGATAGTTTTAGATAATATGGGGAAAATAAAGCAGAAAAGTAATGATGGTAGACATATAGCATCATCTGTCTCCACTGTCCAGCATCTATCCAGGAAGCCTTTCTCCTTTCCCCTTGAGTACACTATGCCTGGCCTTGCCCGAGCTAATTGATAGCCTGTACGTTAATTTAAGTCAGACATGAGTGGCTGCTATTAATGAAGGTGGAATTTGCTGGCCTGATAGTGAAGTGAGGGCTCACGGGAGAGTGATCTACAGCTTGAGGCACAGTCTGGAGGCAGATGCTGGAGTGGTGTAGAGTAGAGCAGCCATTACATTTCAAGAAGGCATTCACTGTGAACTCAGAATGAATCCATTTTCACAGTAAAATTACCTCTATAAATTGGTCTAGGACCCATTTTCAGCGTGTAGAGTAGAAACGCGAGCAAAGTTTCCCTCCTCAATTGCTTGGACAAAACTCATAGAGGATAATGATTGAGTGAGCACGAGGGGTTACTCTGTGGTGGCAATCATAAGAATGGGTTTGTTTGTGCTTTATCCGCTCAGATCGATCGGTCTGTCCGCACTGGCAGCCCATTTGCATTTAGCCCCCATAATTGCTTGCATTAATAGCACACACATTTACATTGTATTGTCAGCCGTGAAGTGATTATGGTAATCAGCAGATGAATTTGAAAAGGCAATTTTGAACAGCTATTTTTTTTTTTCTCAAATGAGTCGATCGACTTCAGTCATCTGACTGCTCCAGGGAAGAGTGGCCCTAAATTATCTGTGTTAATGACAGGTTTTTAGCTGGGCTTGGGTGTTTGCATCATAATGTAATGAAGCATGTACACATGTGTTATTTGTTTCAGCATGTTTGCCAGTAGCACAGCACTGCAAGGTCATGTTGTTGTAAACATGCAACAATTACCTGGTGAAAGACTCCTGTGGAGAATGCCAAGTGCTGGTTGTCACTGTGGCATGGTGAGGTCAGGGGTCCCTTCCCTTGGTGGGGTGCTCACATGTCACCTTTCTGCTATTTAAACAGAGGGTCTTTGCCCCATCTCCTTTTATCTCCCTCCCTCTTTTCCCATTTCCCCTCCTGCCTTCATATTTAATTCAGCAGTCCGTGGAATAGGAGCACTGGTTACTTCTTAAATGCTGGACGGGAGCACGTACTGGCCATAATAGCAGCTGTAAAAACAATGGCTCTTCTCATTGACCAAGCTCTCCTTGATGACTCATCAATGTAAGACACATCTTACAAGAAGTAGACATTTTAAGCATTATTATGTATTTTTTAGAGTGCATGCAGTGGAGGGGTGGTGGTGCAGAGGTCCATGCCATGGACGTTGGATGAAGCAGTCACGCATGAGTGGAGCTTCTAGCTCTTCATTTAAAGACCTCTTTTGGAAAAGGAGGAGGAGGAAGATGCTTTCTTGTGGCTTGTTATGCTTCCCCCCACATTCAGACATGCTGCATGAAAATACAGCCCTCCATCCCTACTATCATGGATTCAGTTATTCAGTTATTCATGGCTTGAGGCTGAATAATGAAAGATGGTGAAAAAACACTTCACTCTGTTTCTCTCTCTGCCTCTCTTCTTTCTCTGTCTCTTGACTGGGTTGCTATTTAGTTCTTGACTCCTATCGAGCAGAGGCATCACCAGCATCAGCAAAGTCAATAGTATCGGGGAAAAAAGTCACTAAAATGACATTTAATGTTCAATAATGCTAATGCAAATTGAAAATGATTAGCTAATCTATACTTATCAAATTGTCTAAATCAGTGTCACACACATACACACCTACATACAGGACACAAGAGCCCTGAAGCACAGATTACAGAATCCTATATGTTTTTACACTATGTTTTCAGCCATACAGTATGTTTGGTGAGAGCCTCAGCATCTTGACAGTGATCTGTGCCATCAAAGAGCCTGGAGTGATGCGGCACATGAATACAGAAGTAGCCCTTTTTACGGCTGCAGTGGAGCAGAGGCTTGCACAGCACGGCAGCTGCGATTGCCACCACTCTGTTCTGCTCTTTTATGTGGCTGTGGAAGATGGAGGTGTTTGAAAAAAGGGATAAGGCTGGTGTTGTGACTCTGTCAGCCACTGCTTCATTCTTCTTCTACCATGATTTGAAGGCAAGAAATCCAGCTCTGAGATGTGCTGAACCAGAGAACAGCCATAACTTTTGTTTAATTGCATGAGATGCAGTGGCAGATTTTCTTGTATTACCTGAGATCTAAATGCACAATAACGTATGTTGAAAGATAGACAACATGTGGTTATTGTTGTGTAGTGGGCCATCGATTATCATGGGAGACACATTTCATGTGTAACCTTATGAATTAGCCTTTGCCAAGAGAGGCACACGATTTTACACTCTTGGTTAAGCCTCATGTTGAGAACACATTAACCCGGGATAAATGATCAGAGTAATTTATGCCTCCTTACTCCTTAATTCTCCACATGTACTTGCTTGGCTTTGAGTGTCCAGCAGGGGGCAGACAACCAGATATGAGAAACACATACTTGTGGGGGCTCTTATCTGTATGTGTAGCTCTAACTGAGAGAACTGATAAAACCACATGCACTAATTGGGTTTTACAGCAGCCACAGTCTCACAATGCTCTTTCATTACCCAGGGGACAGTGCGTCTGGTTGTTTCTGTGTTCAGACATGGGGGGGGGGGGGGGGGGGGGGGTTGTCTGTGTGTGTGTGTGTGTGTGTGTGTGTGTGTGTGTGTGTGTGTGTGTGTGTGTGCGCATGCTCGTGTGAGTGTGTGAGTATGAGTTTGAGTTTGGGGCTGTATGCGTATGGCTGTATCATAGCTATGTGTGTCAACCACCCCCACTGATCTGAGAGAGCAGCGCCTGTGTGCAATCAGGGATTCCTGCAGAGGCAAGAAAAAACTGCTCAAGTGGTGTCTGTACCCACACTGAATGTCCAGCACAACTACAGAGGTCCCTCCTAATGGCTCCCCAACGTCCTGTTTCCTGGGATTAGATATGACGATTTCAAATGTCATTGTATCACTGTGACCTTTCGAGGACCTGGCATTAATCAAAGAAAAAATGTGCCTTCAGCCTTAAATGGCAGGAATAGTCACCTTTGATCCGAGCATTAGATTGGATTGTCTTCAGTGCTGAACTGATTTTAGGACAGTTCAAAGGCTGCATTTACTGTAAAAGGTCTGTGTCATGAAAGCAGTAGAGTTTGTGGTTTTTGTTTTCACCCTTAATAGTAGAAATAGTTTCTGTTTCAAATTAACAAAAAAACAAGTAAATGACAATCAAATAAGGACAAGAAATATGTTATTCATGTTTAAAATTTGTCTCCATCCCAATTATGGTTGAGTCATGAAGCTTTGTTTCCTGTCACCAGCAAATGTCCCTTAATGCTCTCTGTGGTTGTAACACACTAGAGAATAACACTTTTTATCCCAACTCTGTTCCTTGACACATGCACAAAGCTTCAGTGTCAAACACTCATGACATGTAGACATGTGGCAGACCACAGCCATATCCACTCCACCACATCTTCTATCTTTAGCAGTTCTGGCTCAGTAGTTCTACCTCACTGAATTGTTAGCTAATTGCCAGGTGAAATCAGTATTGATCATGTGTTGTAGCTAATGCTAATAGTACATAGCTTCTGCTTCTGGGTAATATGAATGGTGGGGACTGTGAAGATAAAGGACACTGCGTGGGTGGAAGTGGAAATGCTTGCCCATGTGCACGCGCGCACACACACACACACACATACATATACGCACAGCTTACACATAAACACCCATACAGTGTCTTTTTAGTGTTGCGTCTTGACTGCAGAATCTGTGCCCCAGAGAGCTGTGGGATCACTATGCTGTGTTTCTGTAGAGCCACTGTCTTGTCCTTGCTATGTAGGTCATCGTTGCCCTCCAACAACATCTTATCCCATCTGCAGTGCAGTCAATACTGTTGACAGAACTCCAAATAGCTTTGGATCAGAAGTTGCTTCATTAACCTTGTTCCTTTGCCTAAATGATTAACTTCACATCTACGGCCTACAGAAATGTATTGGATGTAACTTTGAACAGTTGAAACACAACTGTTTAATCTGCCTTTCTGATGTGGTGTCTGAGGAAATTTAAGGAGGGTGGGATAAACCAGGGGGGAAGAACAGGACAGGAATGGTTTAGACACAGCACTCTGCACTGATCCTGAGCATGGCAGCCAGTGGTGTGTTTCAGATTGTTTCCCATTTGCATGATAATATGAGCATGGATTGACTTACACACACTCACACACACACACACACATGGGTACAAACACCACAAGCCATGGGTTATTACATACAGAGTAGTGGTTCCAATAGGCCAGATTACCTGAGTGAGTATCCAGGGTTTATACCCCATGCCCTGAAATGAATGACCCCCCCACCCACCCACCCATTAGCACGCAGGTTACATAAGCCTGGTGAACAGGTACATGCAGCTGCACCGAGGCAGTAAGCTGATTACAGACGGAAGCAACACAATTCTCTCTGTAATGCAATTAACATGACTTGGATTGTGAAATAAACAACTGGACTGTCTTGCGGATTTTCTCTGGATGTAGAGCTGCTCCTCGGGATGACGCCAGAGAAGCTCCAATAAATCATTTAAATGCTCCACTGAGATAGGTAATGTCACAGCATTTCAGCATACTTGCTCAAGTCTTTTGCACCACGTGTAAACACACTAACGCATATCCGTAAACTGTCTGTGTGTGTGTTTTCTCATTTTTTTCTTTGTATCTGAGTAATGGACTGTATATGAGTGAAACCTCTGCTATTTCAGTGCAGTACAGAGTGATCAGTTTATTATTAGTGCAGCTGGTGCATTGCCCTGCCGTGTGCTGGGCAAACTGCTTTCCATACAAACTGACAGACTCTGCAGCACAGACACTTGAAATTGTAATTTGTGTGTGTATGGCTGTGTGATACTTAGGTGAGCCTAATGTTGCAGTGATTTGCTGAGCAGGCAGCAGCACTGGCACAATTTATTCCGAATATTTAGATGTTATGTGCAGCATTCAATCACGCTTCAGCAGATGCACATAAAGTATATAGCACATCTTCAGGATGATCGTGGCGATGGTTGTACAGAGGGGAATTTTCAGATGCACATTCTGACTAAATGGTGAATTGCTTCTTCCCCCTCAATCATAAACAGCTCACAAATACACACAGTGGGACTTGGAGGCAGAGAAAAAAATTCCTCTCCATGGGTGAGGCTGTTGTAAAGGTCATCTCCGTATCCAGTTTAATTTTTGCTCTTCCTCAAGAGTTAAGATCTATAAAGTGATCAATAAATCTCTTTAAATGTCTCTGCATCTACGCTGCATGTGATTTAACACCCCACCACAGCTGCCTGCTAATCATATCAGCCCCCTCCCAAGCCACCCACCCAGAATATGGTCAGATCTTTACATTTGATGGATATCAGAACTGGTTCAAAGTCCTCTGTAAGGTTCTGATCCAGAACCTCTAGGTGATTCCTGGTATGGAAAATGTGTCACCTGTGATCTAAAATGGAAAACAAAGTGTCCTTAGGTGTGGAGATTCTTCCTTTCAGGCAGTATTGATTGAAGGAAATATGATCTGAGGAGGCCATTAGGAGGATTGAGGAGGGGGGAACAGGCAGGGAAGGACTGTGATGAACACCTCTCTAATCATTACCCACATACAGCACTGCCTACAGCATCAGCCTCATACACACACACACACACACACGCGTGCGCACAGGCAGCCGGACTGTAAAGTAGGATTAGTTCAGAATTTACAGCAGTCCTGTAAGATCAACTGCGTTCATTTAGACTCTTGTTTGTGCCCATTTCTCCCACCAAGTTGTGAGGCTGGCTCTTCATCTGCACCAGTACACACATGACTGCACATCACTGATGGGTGGGACTCTGTCACAATGAGCACAAGGAGATACAATAATTGTATATATACACACAAACACAAACAGGCACAAGCACACTGAATTTTTATGATGTCTCCCAGTATCTCTTGGGTCCAGGCATGTACATTTGTTTTTAGGGAGGGATGCTGAGTACAGTAAACTGGGCTGTGTGCAGCTGTTGTAAACACCTCCCTTCATTCTCCTGCCTGTCCTGCAGTACATCGTGGAGCACACTTGCACTTGGGGCTCATCAGACCAAGCTAGATAAAGGCTGCTCAACTCCAGCCGAGAGCTTAATTAAAACGGGGCTGCCATCACAGAGTGACACCTTTTACAAGCTCCTAACGGCTCTCTGCTTGCTGTTACTGCCAATCCAATTATAGACCAAAACAATAAAATAGATGTGGAAGGAGCTGCAGCAAATAGGCTGGCATAAAGAAAAAGAGGAGGAAGCTATTAAAGATTATATGAAGATTCGTGCAGTGGACTGCAGAACAAAGCTGCAGGGGGTTTCATTTTCACCAGAGATGCATGTGTAAGTATGCCACACCGGATAAGCGACTCAGCTTCTGTTTGTGTGTGTGTGTGCGTTTGTGCGGTCTCTGAGGAAATGCAGCCCTGTGCTCTCAGCCTGGACACAGTTCAGCAGCATCCTGGGGATTATCTTTCCCTGTGGAAGGTCACCGCCTCAATGTCATTAGGCCAGAGCTCACACAAATCTGCTGAAGACACACACGCACACACACCAGCAGTGTACACAGCATGTCAGACTTTTGATTTTTTTTATATCCTAGGGGCTTCTAACACTGTTCTTGTTTCCAGTGGAGTTACCCCTCTAGTGCAACAGTGTGTCACAGCTGGACTTGTGACACCTGCTACACTTGAACAGCTACATGAGGAATCTGTGGGGGGTTATGCATATCAACTATAACACTGCAGGTGAGAGGGAGTGACGGTGAGGATGAATTATAATGAGATATTAAGACATTATTTGAGGTGGTGTCGGAGGAGAACAAGATGGCAGATGAAAGGTTGGTATTTCAATCTGCAGATACAGAGAATATCAAGGGAGTTTGTCTTTAATTTCACTTTCCACGACCTGTAGGTTGCCATGGACATGATAAATAAGAGGCTGAGTACTGCGTTATGGTCCAGTTGTTGACCCAGTAACTCATAACCAAAAAGCCAGAGCTAATGTGTGCGTGACTGAGACTCCACAGATTAGGACCCAGGCAGTTAGCTCTGGAGTTACACTGACATCCTAGGCAAAAAGTAAACCATGGCCAACTTGTTTTACAGATTTTTTTTTTTTTTTTTTCTCGATAAAGATCCATAACTCCAGTCACAACACAATCCAGAGAGAGCAACTCTTCCAGCTGCTAAAGGGAGTTTGCTTTCTCTGTCTTTTTAATCTGCCTAGTCGACCGTGTGTGGTTCTATTATACCCCTAACCATAAAATGTCAGCAGCTTCCATATGATATGATCTATCATGTTTAGATGTGACTGATGCAATAGGAGACTAAGAGAGAAGACATTAACGGGAGACTTTTGCCTGTCTGCCTGAGTGCGTGACTTCCTCTCCCCTTCTTCTTCTTCTCACTTCACTTCCTCTCTGCTCTTCCTTTACCCGGTGCAGGAACAAACCCACCTGCTCCATCATGATGCCTCGCTACCTCCGTCAGTGCTGTCTCTGTGCTGGAATTGGCAGAAAATCAATCCCGCTCTCATCTACAACCCTCCCACCACCACCGCCCCCCCGTCTCCCTCCCCATCCTCTCTTTCCTTCACGTCTTACTCCTCCTCCCGGCTGTAAAGTGTCCATTCTGGACTGAGCAGAAGCATCAGCACAACATCATGCCTTATCAGAGCAGGCACAAAGACCCATGGGCACATTGTTCCTCAGTATCAGCCAGCTCCAGTTTCAGCGCACTGTCTGCATCTGCCAAGCCCGCCAAACACATTTATGACCATAAACAAGACAACAGAATAAAAAAAAAACTGGAGTGGCCACCAAAATCATTTCGGGCCAAAATGCACCTTTAATTGTAGTGCCTGTTAATTACAGAGTGCTATGAGAAGAGAAAAAGATATTTGGATACAGCACATCTTTATTTATTATGCAAATGTATTCCATTTTAGACACAATTAAGTGATTAGAAAGCTGTCGCTCTCTGCTCTCTTTCTTCTCCTTGTCCTTAGTTGTCTTTTTCTTTGCTTTTCAGCATATTACTGTAATGAAGCCATTACTTCTTCAAGTGAATTTTAATGAGTTTTTAACTAACATTTTAATGAGCTATACATTACCATAAAGCATGGATTAGGCTCAGTTGAATTGTGTGTGTGTGAGTGTGAGTGAATCTGCATATTGTTAAAGGGTGTAAAGGAAAGAGGTTCATTAAGAGTTAATTATATTGTTTCTCAGGAGCAGCACTGCGCATTTTTCCTGGATCGGCCACCAGAATCGCCCACTGTGGTCCTACTGTCATTACTGTGCTGCCCAGGGGCTTGTTAGACCAAATTAGGGGTGCTGTTTGAAAAATGAGCTTTGAACTGAGCTGCTGTTTAAATAAGGTTCTTTGTTTAGGCACATCTACTGAATCAGAGGTAGAGACACAGTGTGTGGTATGTGTTTGATGGAATGCACCTTATTCATTTACAGTCACCCCGATCTACTCAGAACCTTTGTACCCCTCCCTTGAGTTTGACCTTGATCAGACATCCTCTCATCATCCCATGTTGTGTTGTGTGTCTTGCCTTTTTCTCTTAGCGTTCTCACTGGAGCACATAAGCTGTATCTCATTTATTCCATCCAAGGCTGTATTAAAGATGCACATTTCATATGATATCACCACCTGTGATTTCCCCCCACTATGGTATCACTGACGGCCATATGATTCTCTTTACCTTCACTCTTTTCCATATTTCCTGCATCTTATCTGTGAAAGTGACAGTGTTATTTACAACCCCTTAGCGTGGGATTTGCAGATAGGGAGAATAGTGGTGGAGATCATATCGGGCCTGGCCATGGTCTGTGGAGAATGATCGGGTGTGCGTGCATATAGCTTCATCTGCAAAACCTCATCTGCAGTCAGTGCAGAGAAAACCACCGACAAGCTGGTGAAAGCGAGTGGAGGGGGGCAGGATGCAATGCATGGGACAGCACTGTGGGATTGGAAAAAAATTGATGAGCTGAGAAGACAGAAGAAAAAGAAAAGACAAAGAATGACCTCCGATGGTGATAGGAGAGAATGAGACAGACAGAGAGAGATGGCCATGAGTTGTGCTAATGATGAGAGACTCTACTCAGTTCTCAGAGGAGGTACAGCCTTGGGCACCGCCAGCCGGACATATTTTTGCAGCTGTTTCTCTGGTCTGACCTGCACCCCTCAGTGGAGGAATATAGGGGATATGTGTGAACCTGCTGCTTGCCTGCCTGCTGAGGGGGTAATTTCTGCATCTGGATGGTGGGGCAAAGGTTAGCTCTGGCCAGTGGGAGGGCAAATGAACGAGTCAGGGCTAGAGAAAGAGCTTGCATCCAGACAAATGGAGCACATCTCCTTTCACAGTGTAGTATTATACAGCGTGGCATTATCCTTCTCCTGCCTTCAGCAGCAGCAGTAATACAAAACATCAGTGACAGCACATAGAGGGGGTTTTGTATGTTTTGTCAAGTGACATATATATTGTCTCTCTTCTCTAAGGGTGGAATTGAAAATGGCAGTATTGTAATAGCACTCTGCCGGATGAAGCGCAAAAAGCACTCGAAACGAAATGATATTATAGCTTGGAGCTACCTCTCTACAGCTCTCCCAGTTTGTGTGTGTGTGTGTGTGTGTGTGAATGGTTTATTTTCTAATCAGAGTGTGGGTAGAAGGTGGTGGATCTGGGTGCCAGGGTATGGCCCCAGGCTTCTAGCTGTTGTAATCTCTCTCTGTGTTTCTTAGCCTCTGACCCTGGTGAATATCTATGAAAGCACGGGGGGTCTTTTGCTCCAGTAAATAGGGAAGGAAAAGTAATAACAACCACACAAACATTCACACATATTACAAAAAGACACCAAGCCCTGCAGTTCTTAAGAAATATTTCACAGTTTGCTTGGTTTGTGTATAGGTTTTTGTGTGTGTGGTGAACACCTATTGAAGTGATGTGAACGTCAAAACAGCAGAAAAAAATTAGGTCTTAGACATCAGTCTGCTGTGTTGTGGCAGTGAACACAACCTCTCTGAACCAAAACTAGGTGCACTTCTGTAGGTGAATGCATTTGTCAGCACTTATCTCAGTATACAGGCTGGACGCTTCAGTCAAGGCTTCCCACTAATCTTGCCGACAAGCAGTGTCACCCTCCAGTGAGTAATATGTTGGGTGAGGAAAGAGGGTGCACTGTACAAAATATCTCTCCTCATCCTGTCCTTGCCGTGCCACCTCTGTGCTATGATTCCGGGTGTTCGTGTTGTCATGTATCAGCATCAGGGTGATTTTTTTATGTGTGCAGAGTCTGTCTTAGCTGAGGACACACACACACACATACACATATACACACAGATGGACCTTACTAATGGCTGCTGGCACAGGTCTTCCCAACCAATGCAAGGCTGTCTGGCTTCCAAAGTAACTGTGTGGGTGTTTCCTTTGTGTGTTATTTTGGCAAGGACCTCCACTCTCAACCCCTCGGCTGTTTCACAGCATAAGTTGCAACCTGACTTCCTCCCCTTTAAGTTTGAGATGTTGAAATGGTGCCAGCTGGAAGAGCTGCAGATTTGCCATGCTTTGCCCCCTGCCTCATGCTCCTTCATTCAAATCAGCCCGCTCCTGTGATATTTGGGGAATAAATAGATAAATAAAATACGAGAGGCAAAGGCAGATTATTCAGATATGAGTTCTTTTTAGCCTCCAGCCGGACTGACAGATGTAGCACTTGCCAACTGAGGGGTGTAAATGTAAAAATATATAAATATTAATAAGCAAGTAACCAAGAAGGCAGAGTTTTGGGCCTGCTGGAACTCCATGGGAGGTGAGATGTTTTCAGTCGAAGAAGAGCTGAGTGTTTCAGGGGGATAGAGAGGCAATTACCTCACGTTTGTTGGCTGATTCGGCCCGAATGCCTACAGGGCTCCGAAATTGGAGATGGAGTTCAATTTCTGACAGCAAATATACAGACTCACTTAATGATACACACATATCAGATGCACTTCACATAGATTAACAGAGAAAAGATTCTAATATAAAAGCATTCACTTGTTTTATGATCCACAACATCGTGCTGTTCAGCTCATGGAGGTGCCTGCAGGCTACAGAGAGCGATACATGCTCATACTGTAATGAAACAAGGCAAATGTTACACCGAGGTGATGAATATTAGAGTGGTGTCTGAGAGAGCTTTGACTGTAGGAGGTTGACCTTGATGAGTGTGGCCTTGTAGCTAGGATTAGATAGTGTACTACTGCATATTTGGATTGGGTTGTTGTCATTTACTTAATAAATGTATCTGTTCAGAGTTCAGAGTGTTGTCTTGGTATTAACAAGCCCTGAACCAACACACAGGGCATAATCCTTTCACTGGTGTCATCTGTTTGTTTGCTTGTAGCTGTTTGTTACTCTGTGTTTATCCCGTCCTCAACAAGTGAGTGCGTAGCTACTCTGTCTTTTTTTTTTCTTTTATGTTTTGTGCATTTGTTTAGATTGCAGGGTAGGGATGCATTTCACTGTGACGTACTGTGCACTGTTAGATTAGACAGCGTGATACAAGCGCCGTAATGATGCACCTAATGTGTGTGTCTTTTGTCACTGTTCTGTTTCAAAGGAAATTGATTCTGACAAAATCCCATGGGTGCTAGCAATGAATGGAGAGAAGCAATTAAATCCAATGTGATCTTGAAAACAACAGTGAGTGTACGGTCCAAACCAGGCTATGATTTTAAACAGCAGGACCCCTGTTTGTAATGCAAATACAGAGAGCCCAGTGGTGCTGGCTCTCATGCCTACCCTGGCCAGGAGGTGGACCACTCTGGAGCTGGCTAATTACCTTAGCTCTTTAGATTAGAGGGCAGCCCTGCATGAGAGATAGTGAAAGAGAAAACCTCTACTTCTACCTCTAATATATATTCTCTTCTATTACCCCTGTGTAAAGGTTTCATTTGAATTCATGTCACACAAAAATCCCACTCCGTACCCCTGTGCATCCCCAGGATAATTGGGTTGAAAGCTTCCTCTCTTCCTCCTCCCCGCTTCCCCTTGCTAAATAAATAAATAAGAAGACAATGGCTGCACAGCTTTCTGTAGAAAGGGTCTGAAGAGTGAATGAAGAGATGAGAGAAGCCTGGAGCTCAGGGACCAGTTATCCCCTCTTATAATCCCGGCCCTCCCCTGCCATTGTCCCCTGTGCCATGTGGAATTTGCATAAGGACCTGTAGTGCTGCCCTTAATTTAGCCCTCCTCAAGCATCTTCAAACATCCTCCAACAGGCACAGTCTTTTTATCCTTCAGAGGAATCATGTGTCCCTCGTAGGATGGACACTGCTGAAGCTGAAATTCCTAAAGTGCGGCTCCATGGATTAGATTTATTGTAGATCAAATGGAGAAAGATCTGTTTGAGTACGCACAGCAGGAGAGAGCCTCCAGTTTGTACCTTTAAACCTTTTTTTTTTCCTTTTTACTACATTAGGCATTATGTATGTTCAGTCACTGGTGTGTCCTGCTCCGAATACACAATTGGCTGAGGGTTTCATTTTTTTCACGGATTACTATGTTTGTGTACTTTTGTGCCTCACATTTGCGTTCTCTTGTGTGTGACGGCAGCTCTCCTTGTTTAATAATGAGCTGGTGTTGTTTGTTTGGCTGAATATTGTGCTGGGTGAGAGGCTATCTCTGTGATGAAAGGCCTACCTGAGGGTGATTAGATACAAGGCCACAGTTGTTAATCAGACCACCCACTGTTTTGTGTGTGTGTATTAGCACATATCTGGTTGTGTGTAAGTGCGTGTATGTGTACATGCCAAGAAAAATAAAGCAGAGTTGCACCCCTGTGAGCTCTCACATGTGAGTGACACCAGGCTTCAGGGCATTCTGTCTCTGTTTGTTCTGCTACCTCCACAGGGACCTCCATTAACTCCAATTACCTTTCATTTGTGCTTGCCTTGTCACATGAAGCTGCACATCCTATTTAAATAGTCACTATGTAAGCTGCATACATTCATCCACACACAACTTAAATAGAAGACATTGCATATCTTAAAAAAGACATTTTAAAAATGGTGAACTTTACCCCCCCAGTGCTGCGGGATGACTTCAGACAAAACCCAACAGATGTGGTGGTGGCAGCAGGAGAGCCGGCGATCCTTGAATGTGTTCCACCCAGAGGCCATCCTGAACCCACCATCTACTGGAAGAAAGACAAAGTGCGAATTGACGACAAGGATGACAGGATCACAGTGAGTTCTGTTACCATTATTACTGGACTAAATAAGAAGAACTACTGTCAGTGTCTTTTATGAATTTTATTGTGTTAGGCGCATAGAAAAATTGCTAGCGAGGGACAATGCCTTTGTTCAAGAACTTTGATGCATTACAAAGAGAAAGCAAAGAGAAAGATAGATTGCAGATTGTGGCAAAAAATCTAAATATTGCATATCAGGGTTTTTAAGTGTGTTTTTTTTTCCCCTTCAGATTCGAGGAGGGAAGCTCATGATCTCCAACACAAGAAAGAGTGATGCTGGCATGTACATCTGTGTAGGTACCAACATGGTTGGAGAGAGGGACAGCGAGACAGCACAAGTCACAGTGTTTGGTAAGCTTTTTTATTTATTTTTTTATTTTTCCTGAAACCTTTTTCTCCCCTACTAAAGGGCTAATGAATAGATGATTAAAATAACTGAGGTAACCTCAGTTTTTTCAGAGAGAAAACAGAGTGAGGTCACTGTGTACATGCACTGTGTTCACACATTGTCATGGACTCATTGCATTACATGTAGTAAAAAAATTAAGTATAAAAATGTCCTCTGCCCATCCTGCAGAGAGACCAACTTTCCTCCGGAGGCCCATCAACCAGGTGGTCCTGGAAGAGGAGACAGTGGAGTTCCGCTGTCAGGTACAAGGAGACCCCCAGCCAAATGTACGCTGGAGGAAAGACGACGTTGATGTTCCCCGTGGGAGGTATGTACAACGAGAATATTAAAAAAAAAAAAAAAGACTTTGTTTCAAGGGTGAAAAGTTTCTTAAGAAAGTGATAAGATGATGACTCACAAGAGCAAACAGTTCAGCTTTCCTCTGTTATATTGGCAAGCAATTTGTGTGTGTGTGTGTGTGTGTGTTTAGCACTGGCGGACGGGCTGCATTTAATGCGAAGGAGCTGTGGCCACACTGATGTCAGTCTGAGTGACTGTTTTATACTAATCATAACTCTCACTGCCAGGAGGCATTAAATAGCTATATTAGGCTCTACACAATGCACATTACACATCCGTGATGAAATGACTCGACCTTTGGGTGCTGAAGAAGTTAAGCTCCCACAACCATAACGGGTGTCCTGTGTTTAGGAAGGGGTTTGCATGGAGACAAACAGACACTGAGCTAGACAATTAAAACTGAGTGACAGGCAAGTGTGCAGGAAGATAGACATTTGTATGAGAGGAAAAAAAATCTGCCACATTTAAAGGCAGACAGGTAGAGACAGAGACAGATAGAATGACAGGGTGTACAAAGAGACAGGGCTTAGTGGCTGACATGGGCCCTCGAGTATCTGTGTATAGGTGCAGCTGTTCAGGTGAAATCTTGGCACAGACATCTATGAAATGTGGAATCTTTCCTCTCACATTTAACCCCATTCAGTCTGTGTACCCTCACTGACAAAAGCATTCACTCACAGCTGCAAAATCAGAGACTGATGTTGTACTTAAAAAGAAGTCTGTAATTTACTGAGAATTGCTAGCGCTATCGACAGCAATAGTCTCTTTTCCCGTAAAAAGCCACTGATGATGCAGTGATACCATTTTTGTTGGTTCCTGTGTGTTCCTGTATGATTCAGTGGACTCCCAGTCAACAGCAGTGTCATGGTCAGAAGTGGACTTCAAAGAGACCAGCATTCTGTCCCTGGCCAGCAAGTCAGTCACACACTGCTTGGATCACCTCGAAAAACATACACTCAGTGGACCTGACATCTCTCAAGGCTAGCTGCAGAGCTGAGTGTGGGCGAGTTGTTTGCGTCTGATAAGGATTTGGTTCACTGGGCAGTGGAACACAAGCGCTGTGCCAAAGCAAACACATAAAAGTATTTCACTCATGTCTTTGATAGGGAGTTGGCTCTGGAAATGAGTTCATTTTGTACACTAATTAACAGATTTATTACAGAGTAGGATGAGTGTCATGTGCCTGTGTCCTTTCTGGCTGTATCATCCCTTTGAAATCCAGCCTTATTTGGATATGAAAAAACTGAACTGAACACATGAAAAAGATGCTGCCAAAATTATAAGCAATAACATTGCAATATTTCTAATTTCACTGTGAGAGCTTTTCTTTTCCTTGCTATATTTAATTCTGCAGCTTAGCTTTGAAGCAGAAAGCGCATACGAAGAACGAGATATTCTAATTCTGACATTTTCCGCTGGCTTTTTTTGCATGCCGAAAAGAAGACTCTTCATATTGTTAAGTGACGAACCCCTCCTGCTTTTTCCACTGCTTATCCTCACTTAATAAACATCAAACACGGCCTCTCTGACTGACAGAAGAATTGTTTAAAATCCCATGAAAGAACAGTTTCCAGTTTGATAACTCGCACGTGTTCTGAAGAGGGAGAAGAAGGAGAAGAAGAAGAAGAAGAAGAAATAAAGAACAGCTACGGTAGCCATTGTGTCATGACACTGTGGGCATCTGTAGCTGTATCAGTAGTGGTTTTCACTACAGGAATAAAAGATCAAGCATGTCTATATTCAGTAGGGAGGGGTCTTTGCTGCTCTTTATCCTAAAAGGTTACACTGTCATTATTATGATAAGCTGTAGAAAAATGACTTAGAGACCGTTTCTTCTTTACCATCCAACTGTTTTAACTTGTCTTTGCTGGTCCCAGTACATGCATTGAGCCTGGGTGCAACTTTTAGGAAGAAGGGAAATGGAGCCTCAGCTGAGTAAACAGGTCTTTAATATGCTCAGCTGCTTTAGCAGCCTCCCAGGCAAACACACGCACACACAAACTGGCACACAGACATAAGACACAGCAGGATGGCACTGGATAGAAGAGGCGATAGAGACAGCACGACAATGCTTTCAATTAGAGGACAAAGACAATGGTGCCGCTCTTTTACCACTGTGTGGGTGTTGTACTGTGTTTTTAAAACTAAATGAAAATCAGCAAACAAGCTTATGCACTCAAGGACAGTTTGCCAACAGGCTTTGGCATTGCAGTGTTATAAAAGAGGTCCAATACATATTTTCAGGATACATTTCGATGCTAAATCCTAAGACATATCCTTGTGAAACAACTCACATTACCATCTGGTGTGTGCCAGAGTAAATAGCTAAAAATGTCAAGGAACAACAGGTGCATTATTAACATGGGTGCATTCATTATGATAGGAGTTGAGATTTCTTTGTGTGTGAAGGACGCATGGACCTCATTTCTGCTATTCTTACAACTCACATAAACAATATAACCTTAGGATTTAACTTAAATTAAGAGACACAGATTTCATCTTTTTAAGTATTACTGTATATGTCAGAATTATCAAAATTATCTAAATTTCTTTCACACCTTTAAAGTAACGGGAGAATTTGAGTCCGTGGAGTCATAATGTTAAATACATTTAGTCCGCCACATAAAATTAGTTATAACAAGGGAGACTAGCTCACACAGAATAATTACCTGTAGCTGAAATTAGATCAGGCCATTTGTTGAGCTTGCAGGTTCTTATTCTGATAATGCCCTTTCTTATTCTGTTCCCTCCCATTACCTGGGCTGCTAAATAGGACTTTATGTTGCCATCAGTTCAGTTAAAAAAGACCTCTAAACTGTGTGCTGAGATCATGAAACTCAAAGCTAAAGCTCTCAGGGGCATTATTATGAAAGGACTAGTCAGTGTGCTTAGTTAGTTAGTTAGTTAGCTACCTGAACAGGAGAACACTTATATGCACTTCAAACGGGATTAAAATCACTGACCAGCATGTGTCGTATTAAAATCACCCAACCTCCATAAGAGAAACAAATTTGGTTTCAGTGGGGCTTGTTCTTTTTGCCAATACACATAAGATTAGCTTCAGACAGTACTGTAGTATCTTCCCAGGAGGAAATCTTTGGCATGCGTCCTCAAGCAGCTGGGCTGTGGCATGTGTCTGAAAATACGACTGATGTGCTATATCAAAACCGATGGAGTTCATATAGCACATCGTGTATTTACAATGCCCTTCAATAATGAGGCTAGATTTACATGCTCTATATTTGGCTATGCATAAACAAGCCAGTTTATTAGAGCAGAAGGGTAAGACTGTCCTCATTTGGAATCATATCAGTATGAGATTAATATCCGTCTGTCAAGCATCTCTGCAGAATCTTGTGGAAAGCATACAATGGCTGCTCACACATAAGAGAGCTTTGTGTCTCCAAATGGAAGAGTTTCTTCTTTAGTCTATGAAGCCCAGTGAAAAGACTTGGCCAGTGTGTATTGTTATCTCTCAGTGCCTACCAGCTCAGAGTGTGGCCCACATCTTTCCCTCCTTTGCCTTCCCTCTCCCTCCTCATTTGCTCTGGACCTGTGTGCCCTCTCCTGTGCCTTATCAGAGCCCCTTTGGTCTTGGAGTCTATCTGTATTCAGGCCTCCCGTCCCCATTGACCTCCGCAGCACCAGCCCCTGCGATGTTCAGCAAAAAAAGCCTTTCTTTCTTTCTGACTCAGTTCCTCTGTGGTGTGTGCGTGTGTGTGTGTGTGTGTGCGTTTCTGTATGATAGAGGTGTGTGGGTCATTCTATTTGAGAGAGCTGTTAAAGCTAGTGTGACAGGGGCGCCTGTGTTATGCTGACCATCCAGTTTCAATGATTCCTCACCTCCGCAACTCAGCAGAATGAAAATACGGCAGGCTATGGTTCCTGTCTCCATTACTTCCCCTGAAATATATGATGGATACATCTGGTATTTATGAGGAAGTGGGTGAGTGGAATGGCAGAAGCATGACAGGGAGTATACTTTATATTCAGGGTTTATTGAGACTGATTGTGTCAACAACAATTCATGGTGAATAAAATAATCCAGAATAAAGAAAATATGGTTTTGCATTAATTAGGAAGATGCACAGCTGATCATTTAGTATGTATCATAGTGATCTTCATGAATGATAGAAAAATACCTCTACTGCTAAGATATATGTGTGTTTGTGTACTCTTTGGTCTTTACACACACACACACTCTCAAATAGAATAAGAATGGCTTCCAGGCACTGGTCATGGAGGTGTATTTTTGTATCTTTTTCTCTATCTTCAACAATTTTCCAGTACAACCATGGCATCTGATCCAAACCACTTCCACTAAGTAAAGACTGCAATGCTGCCAATGTATTTTGTGGCGCTGAAGAGAAGTAACTCTTTTAAAGGCAAATTTAAGATCAATTTTCTGCCCTGCCTAACCATAAGAGTTGCAGTCTTGCCAAACGGGCCTTTGATTAATGTCAGTTGAACTGATGGGAAGATCCTGACCCTGCTGAGGCCTGAAAGGTGCCAAGAGGAAGAGGAGCTCTGGCAATGGGCCTTACAGAAGGAAGATGAGAAGTGATAGCGGTTAATTGATTCTTTCTCATGGGTGACAAGGCCTGGACAGGTAGACTCCAGCTCTTTTGGTCTCGATGAGGTAAAGTAACAATCAGATGGTGTGGAACTGGATCATAGTGTCAGAATGAAATGGAGCAGAGAAGGGACTTTGTGTCAGAGCAGTCACGCCAGAGAGAAGGAATTAGCTCTCTGCTGTATCTTGAGTCTGACTCATGTGCTCAGAGTTGGCACACAACCCTTCGGCCTGCCGTCGGCCCCATTCATATGTACACTGCAAGGCGAGGCAGATAAGATCCTCTCAGGTTGAGTCACTTTGTGAATAACTGTACACACATTCAGTTGTCTATACAACAGGGAGATAAGATTCTCTTAATGTGGGTGGATTGGCACAAGTTTGAAGATGAAACACAGGTGAGTGTCTTCCTGACAGACAGTTTAAAGGCAAATCCTCTAAGGTGATCCAGAGGATCAGGTGATCCAGAGATGTAATGCTTTAAAATGTGTCCAATAAAGTTCTCATCTTTGCACAGCCTTCACCGTGCCGCAAACACATCAAGTTGACAGCCCAGAAAAATACTGCTTTGTCTTGGCATTTGCTTACATTCCCATCACTCCTCATATCCTTGCATGAGTGAATGACTCTGCACATGTGTGGATATGTGTTGGATGATTGTATACTTTGTTCTCTGTTTGAGTGTGTGTGTACAGCGTGCCTTTTCTAGCTGAAAAGAAGGGAGAGTCCAGCAGGGTAGGCTTGGCTCTCCTATCCTTTCCACAGCTCCTTTACATGTGCAATTACATTCCTGCTCTAATAGAGAACAGAGTTCTCCTCGAATCCAGTCTCAATAAAGAGCTACTGTTCCCCTTTCTGTGTGTGCTTACTTGTGTGTGTGGCCCCAACTACCTCTTATCCTTGAGTATTTCCACTCATCTTGTCAGCTAGGCTGATTCCATATAGAAAGTTGATTACAGATTGATTGGGCTCATGTTTCCCACTAATAAGTCACGAACCAGCCTGAGGTTCTATTTTGAGAGACTGATGGAGTCAGGACCAAGAACAATAAGCATGTTGTCCAGTAGGTACATGTGTTGGTTATCCACATGGCAAGGACTCAGCCATACAAATGTCAGGCTGTGGGAATTCGTAAGAGCAGCTGAACTTTTTCTGTGATTGATCTCAGTGTCTGCCTATCTGTCTATCTATCTATCAGCTCCTAACTTTTAAGTGAGGTTGCTGTTTAGCTTTGTCACCTAGCTAACAAACAATATCAGTGGTTTCTTCTCCATAGCTGAAGGAAAATTCATCCTGATAGCTCTGTAATCTCATATACCAACATCCTTTTTAGCCATGGCGGCAACTTCCATTGAGACTTTGGTTGGTCAGTCTACCACTTCGGTCCAGCATCATTACAGCTATCGAATGAATTGCAGAGAGAATAATTTTATGACTGAGGTGATCATCTAACTTTATATGTGTTGCCACCAAGAGGTTAACATATGTGGTTGTGAGTGAAATGTCTTGGCTGTTATTGCATGACAGACTTCCATTGTACTAAAAGGATTGTGGCTTGTAGCAACAAACTTATTAAATAAAACATTGCCTTCCTTCTATTGTTGGTTAGGGATTAAGTCCTAACTTGTCCCTGCTACCATTTTGCTTATCTCCACCTCCTCTTACAAGTAAAGAGTTCATGTTGTTCTACCCATCATAGCCAGAGGGCAGAGAATGGGAGGCATCTCTTTCTATTAGCTTGTTTGTGTTTCATCTGACAACAGTCTTGCCCCAAAAGGTGCTGTCTCATTCTTTTGGATGCCACTCACTCAGTTTCAACAATAAATACTTTATTCATCTCTCCCACCATTACCTGAACTGAACATCCCCTCACACCAGAACAAAGCATTCAGTCATGACTCAGTCAAATAATCATTATGGCTCCTTAAGTACCTGTGTGGAGAGGAGGAACTGGCAGTCAGAGTTGAGGAATGTGCTTCAATAAAGCTGTCTTTGAATGCTTGCTCAGGAAATGTCATAACAGCAGGTGAAAAAAAAATAAGACATGGATAGAAAGGACAGATTAATTTTGTAGCTGCCAATGGCAAACAGCCATCAGTACACCTGATGGTTGAGCAGAGGGGTCTTTTCCCACTCTGAGGGAAATGGACCATAGCTTGCTATTACTCTAAAGTCACATCAGAAACTATCGCTGTAAACTATAGTTTGTTGCCATTTTTCTTGCCATTTTATGTATAATTCAAAGTAAATTATTACCTGCCTTCATATTAGGCACTATTGAGTATTACCTATTAAAAAATATATGAATAAATGCATCCCTCTAACAAGTATCCTCTTTAAAATAGCTTGTTCCTCTGTTCCAAAGAGCTCTATTGTTACCCAATAGCCATTAAAAGCACATAAAAGAGTCATGCTATTGCACCGGGTGTCATTTTTCTTCATTACAATGAACAGGACCAGTGTAGCTTGTTCAAAAACAACGCTGACTGCATTTTCACTCTCAGGAGGGTTAGCCCGGTGTTGGGCAGACATCACTGTTCTTGGTTCTTTTATGTGATTTTAATATGCCTTGGACTACAAGTTTGGAGTTTTATGGAACAGAGGCATAAGCTATAATAAAAAGACAATATAATATCAGGATTTTTCCTTTAAAGCCCCTCTGTGGATTTGAAAAATTCTAACTTTGGGCACTTCGAGTGTAAGCCTCACAAATGACTGTGGCAGACAGCAGTGCATAGATTTAACGGCTGAAAGCAGCACACGGATGGCACCGATTTCACCTTGATTATGTCACTTTTCTACAAGCTAAATATTCTACAATGACATGGAAATTATATAGAGGGGCTTGAAAGGGGTAAACACAGTGTCAAGCTCTAATGGAGTGGCCCTTTATCTGTTCATATCAACTCTTTTCTCAGTGTCTGTGAGTGGCAGACTGTACACAGCAGAAGGCTGTCATGCTGACAGACTAGCATCACAGAGCCCCACCACCCTCACCAACACACTGCTTGCACACTGCCAGGCCAACACCCCCCCCCCCCCCCCCCCTCAAATACAGACTGAAACAACAAACCAGACTAGCATCATCCCCTTGTCAACTGCCATACAATCCATGCAGGTCTAAGCACACATACTACCATCTGCAAACACACATAAACACAAACATTTGACTACTCCATTGAAATTAAAATTAGGTCCAACTTTTCTGTGGTATAGTTGCTGTATTGATTCACTCAGTTGCACACACATACACACACGAAGCTCTGAATATGGTTTAGACATATCTACATACACAAAGAAACAACTCATGAATATTGAACAAGTTTTGGGGGTTCCAACTGAATGCACACCTCTGTGTACTGTGTGTCATTGTTGAATAATTGAACCTTCTCAACGCAATCTCCATTTCTCAGAAAGAACAGTTGTGCTTCTTTGTTCTTCTCCAAGAGGAAATCCACACTCTTTGGCTACTGCCAGACCAGCAGGCAGTGGTGAAATACTGAAGCACGTCTTGTTTGTCATAGGGTTAATGTGTTATCCAGCTTTATAGTATTTGCATTTGGCAACTGCGTTTCATGATGTTGCGTCTTTGTTGGCAGGTTTGAGATCAAGTATGACAAGGACGACTATGTGCTGAGAGTGAAGAAGGCCTCTGTTAACGACGAGGGTACGTTCACCTGTGTGGCAGAAAACCGAGTGGGCAAGCTGGAGGCCTCCGCCACTCTCACAGTCAGAGGTACGAGACACCTTTGTTTTTGCTTAATTTTTAGCATTAGCTGGCACATAACACTTTGAGAAGTCATCAACACCTAAGGTTGTTGCACTTGTAAATCAATATGAAGTTGATGTACCTTTTACTCCATAGGACTCTATTACACAAATGGAAATCCAGAATGCTGACAGCCAAAAGAGATGTAGACAGTCTATGAATCTCTTTAATTATTTACATTTCCAACTGCGGTGTCGACACACTTTGCCACCCTCCCCCTCACCATGGTGGTCTTCAAGCCATGCTACCCTCCATGCTGTAACCACCCAGTCAGCAAAACCATTTCACAGATTACTGGTGCACACCGCCAGTCCCACACCTGGGGTTTACAAGGTTAATAAAAACATTCGAACCATAATTTTCCCTCTTTTCACCACTCTTCTTCCCATTAAACCCAAGTGTTTAAGGTCTCTGTGGAGTGCTTTAGACCGCCACAGGGGGCCACAGGGAGGTAAAACAAGGTCTGAGTTGTTTTTACCCTTTTTGGAAGGTGAATTTGTGAAAGTAGCATCTTGGTGTTTGACTTGACGGTGAGGACGCACACGGAAGAATCACCTGCACCGATTCCTCTGGATAGAGCCTTTTAGAAGCTCTAGTCTTTGCCTCTAACCCACATGCTGTATTCACTTAGTCTTTGAAGTGCTCTTTTTTTCTCTCTCTCTTCTTGCTCTACTTTTTTTCTGCTCTGTCCATCAGCACCTTTTAGATTTCATTAATAAAGACAGTGAGGGTCCAGTAGTATATTTGTCCCTGACAAGTAAAAGTGGCTGCCCCTGCATGGATTTAAATCCAATTGAAGATTTCTGACCACCAGGGGGCGCTTGTATTGGGCTGGCTTGATAATTCAGGTGTCTGAGAAACAGAGACTTTTGAGAGAGACAATTTAGTTTATCAACAAATCTTTCCAGCTGACAAAAGCTATTGGATCCTCTCTGCCTTGCTTACCCTGAAACCAGAAATGTGTTGGCCCCAACATGTCATTCATTCTGACTTTGGTTTCTTTTTGTCTTATTTTGTTATGTTTGTTTTGTTCCTCTTCTCTTGTTTTGTATGTTTGTATCTTAATTTGTTCCTTTTGTGTATCCACTCCTCCATTGTCGTGTCTCCAGCTCGCCCTGTTGGTAAGTACCCATCCTTCTGATTTGATTTCATCCTGCATGCCCTCTCCATAAACCCTACTGCATTGAACTGCTTGACAATCAATTACCATTGCTTAACATTACTGTATTTGACTAACACAGGCACAACATCACGGTGTGTACCCTCAGAATTATTGTTTGCAAATAGTTATGTAGTCTGTATAGATTTTACAGCTCTTCCTGGGTCAGAGAAAAGCAAACAGTTTATTACAACAGGTTTGTCTGTTGAATGTGAGACATATCCAGCTTAATCAATGCTGCCAGATGCACTTACAGCGACTTAGATCTTATTTGCAGCTGCTTGACAATAACTCTGAGACAAAGCTCCAAGGAAATATGTTATTTTTTATATTGGTTTTAAGTTTTTCAAGTATCCATATACATTTTGAACTCGAGTATGTAGAATATTCTTTAAATACAGGTCAACAAACTTGATAATAATTATTAATGTCACAGAATTCAATCTGTGACTTGATAGCGAATGTTTTTTTAATATATATATGTATATAACCTCTTTAAATAAAAAAGGGATTGCTTTTACAATTTAAACAACAGCGACAAAGCATACCAGATAATTGGTTTTGCTAAGTCCACATTCTTTTTTAAGGTTTGTATTTTTATCACTTGCATAGCTGATGGAACTGGTATAGGTTTCAATAACACTGATACCGTACAGATTTATTAAGTATAATAACTCAAAATTTGTGTTACCAGTGTAAAAAACTAAACCGAAGCCTCTATACATTCTAGTCCCTCAGTTTTACAATGACTGAGTGGGCTGGCAGTCTGATAGACAGACAGACATTGTCATCTCATATGGTCCAGGATGTGTTTAACTTGCAAGTCTTGAGGCCATCTGGGATTTTTTGGAGCACAAAGCTGAAATCTGTTTGTTCTGGATGGGCTTCTTTCCTTCTGAGCCCCATAACACAGAGCTGGGGATTTAATTTTATTTCCCTGTAGATTGGAAAAAGGTCAGTGTGCAACCAAACACGATACTCTTAAATGTTAAATTGTCAGAGGTAGTGTATGAAAATGGGGCATCTGGAGAGTAAGGTGTGCGCTCTAAAAGAGAGAAAGAGGAAAGAGCGGTAATGCAGGAACAAGAAGCAGGACAAAGAAGGGAGAGGAAATATCAAAATAATAGGCAAAGTGTGTGTTGAAACAGGCTTGACTGACAGAAAAACCCAGACACCACCTCAATGGCAGGACTTTGGTTGCCAAAACAACAGTGGCTGTTCTGCAATTGTCAAACTGTCAGATTTCAAGAAGATGGGGGAAATTACACATTCAATCTGCCTGTGGAAAGAGACAGTAATTGCCGTCGACTTCTGAATAAAATATGATTGAACGCTGGATTTTAAGAGAGGAGGCTTCCTAGTATGTATGCCTGGGTCTACTGAATGGGTGTCTGCCTCTCTGTCCATTTGCTCTTTTCACCCTGACTTCTGTTTTATGTTGAGCCCTCTCCAAACCAGGCAGATGTGACTTGTCATGAATTAAATATGGACACCCGATCATGTGTTTCCTTAGGAGGGGACAGGAAGGAGCCTCTCACATGTTATTAAGGGGCTCTGAATCAAAACAGGCCCAGTATGAGTTATCCCTGAGCGAAGCTGTGAAACTGTCACACAGTGACTTCCTCTTGATTCGTCTGAGTTTTTGATCTATTTTTCTCTGTGGGCCTCCATCTCCTTTTTTTAGGTCCATCCCCCTCACATTTCCCAGTAGTGTTTCATTCATTTTTCTTTTTTGAAAGTATTGCCACAGGTATAGAATGAGCCTAGGATTAACCAGAAAAGCTATGCAAGCCAAAACTGCAGCTTTTTCTGATACATATTTCACTTAAATTAAAGCAGTGGAGTATTTTGACCTGTTATCAACAGGGGAATCAGTCACTTGCAATAGTAAGATTAACTAGTGAATCTCAATTAGGAAAAGCCTTTACTGATGCCAAGTTGTTGGCTACAATAAAAGTGATTCACAAGCAGATTTCTTTCTTGAAGTTTTATAAAATCTAGCAGAACATTTCTTTTTTTTATGTTCAGGTGCAAGTAATTATCCATACAACCATTCCAAATCCATTAAAACAATTATTAACCTCTAAAAACATTCACACAAATTAATTGGGTTAGACAATATTTGGATATGTATAAAAAACATGGAAATAAATAGAAAATAAATTAATCCTATATATATATTCTGTGAATGAAAATTAGTTTGTGAGCAAGAAGAGCCTGTGAGAACAGAAAAGATTGAAACACTGTCAAAGAACATGTGAGGAAGGACAAGGTCGAGCAGTGCGTTCACAAGGACCTGTCTGTTAGGTGTTAAAGTATATTTTTAGTGAGTAGTTAGTAATGCAGTATGTGGGATGCAGCAGAGCAGAGGAAGTAAAGGGAGGGAACTGAGTCCTTGCCAGAGCATGATTTAGGAGCTCTGTATCAGGCACAGCATTGTGAGAGCCACAAGATATCCAAGCTGCAGAGGGCCAAACGGGAAGGCAGTAAATCTGTAGCCATCTGTACCATTCCCAACTGTGTGTATCTTTGACAAATACACACCCCCAAAAAAGGATTACATGGAGAAGCCAGCCAAATGGGAAGAGTTTGGCCTTACTAGAACCAGCTGGCTTGTCAGTGAAGGGATTTACAAAGAAATCAAAAGAAACAGAAAGGGTACAAGATGTTGCATTGCAACAGTTCAGATTTTTGTGTCATACAGTTTTATAAGAATCTGTAGAGATTTCTCAGTTTTTCATTTTGTTTTTCTAAAGGAAAAGCCCCCTACTGTCCTTTGCCTGTGCTTATTTGAGGATATGGAAGGGACTCCAAGTCTTTTATTTGTTGACTTTTATCATCTCTGCAGGAACCAAGTTTCCTCCTTTGAGGTGCATGTCAATGATGTCTTATCTTGACAAACATGGCACTTGTCAACACAGGACTAAGACCCCCACTGACAGTCAAAGAAAAAGCAAGCAGAGGTCTTGGGTTAAAGTTCAGACAGTTTTAGAAATCTCTTTTTTGCTGAGATAATTGTGGTAATATTCTGCACTTGTGCTTACATATGGCAGCTGTTTGGCTAATGTGACTCCGGGTTAGTGACATGAAAAATCGACTGTGAAGGAGGAAACTTTCTTTTTTTGCTGGATTGTGATCCATCTGCCAACACTGTAGTTTTCAATTATTTAGGATAAAGCACAGGATTAAACCACTATATTACCTTACTATCCCAACTATGCACTGTATTCATTGGTCTTGTTAATTGAAAAATGTTGCTTGAACATGTGGAAAAGTGATATCAACTTCCGCCTCCCTAACCCTACCATCAGGGAAATGGTCAGGGAGTGAAGAGAGGCCACACTGCATGAAAAAGAAAAGAACTCGTATCTCATCTCTAAACTCCTCTCTCCTTCTTATTGAACTGTGTCTGTCAAGTTGTCAGTCAGAAATGTCACACTCTGTCCCAACAGTGAGGAAGTGAGTTGGGAACATTTACCGAGAAAGCTTCACACTAAGATCTCAAAGTTTGATAGCTTTTCAAGCTTTTCCTCGCTCTTTGATGGAGAGGTGTTAGCTTCAATCGCGGTAAACACAGAAACAGTCTTTCCTGTCTCTCACTCCATTTTGATGCAACTTTGATCAGAAGTGCTGAGCTACTTCAGATCATGAGTTTTATAGGAGATTCTGATAAATCTCACACATGGAGAGTCAGATGTGATTAACACTTAAGTGTCTATACCTGTTCATAATTTTTGATGTTTCCGGGGCATGGGTGTGCCTTTGTGTTGTCTCAGACCTAAATACCATTGTGACCAAGGCACTTCCCTGTGTGAATGCCAATGTTACTGTCATTCATTCAGCCTCAGTCTCACCTGGATGAATGGCCAACCTGGTTACCATGGCAATGATAGTCATTGGTGTTCTTCCTCTGTTCAGAGCCATTAGATAGTGAAAGATGTATATAACGCTGCATGGAAACTCTGTACGGCACTCCCATTTTAATTTGAGCGTGTGGTATATTGCTTGTCTTTGCTCGAAATCCTCAAGCCCCAGTAATGTCCAGCCCTGATGTACCACTGGTCTACTAACACTGGTGTTTTCCCCTTTGGCTTCAGCTGCGCCCCAGTTTGTCATCCGCCCAAGGGACCAAATTGTGGCTCAAGGCCGCACTGCTACCTTCCCATGTGAAACCAAAGGGAACCCTCAGCCTGCTGTCTTCTGGCAGAAGGAGGGAAGTCAGGTAAGAGCTCACAAAAATATGTTGATGAATGAGTTAACTGGCAGCTTTTGTTATCTACGTTGTGTCGGTGCTTTGTTTGGATTCCCTTGGCTGTGTGCACAATTGCTGACTACTTAGAAGCCTCCTGCACACACATAAACACAGCACTTCAAGCTATACTATCTGCCATCAGTATCTTTACTACAGGCACAGATACACCTTTGTTCTCAGGAGCCACCAAACGACAGTGTGCCTGGCAAAGTGCTAATCGGTTTCCCGTGACCCTGCACTGATAAGAACGATCCTATCCCTCACTCAAGCAGATAACCCATTCAAATACCTGGGTGTCCTCACAACATTCAACAACAGTGCCAATTAGGAACCTGTTGGGGCTTGTAGATGAGCCAGAGATATGATTCAGCTCTGGCTAAGGTTCAAAGACAGACACACACACACACACACACAGAGACACACGCATAGCCTGCAGGCTACAGCAAAGTTCCCTTTAGAAGAGTGAACAGAAGTGAGACACATGCTTACATGTTCACACAAACATTTGGTGTAATACTCACCCACTTTACCCCTTACCGATGTGTGAAAACTGAGTCATTTGTTGAACTTTGAGCAAATTTACATCCGACGTGTCTCACATTGTCATTAAAGATGAGCCTTTGGAAATGAATGTGCTACAAACACTTTTGTACAAGCGGTTGCATGTCCTTGCCATCTCAACACTCATCTGTGTCCTTGTGTTTATTTATGTCTTCTCTTCCTCACCCACACCAACATACAAAAGGTATGAAGGCATTTTTTAGGGAACAAATTGAAGTTAATTCAGTATGGTAATTAAATGACAGAAAGGCCTTTTTTTTCCCACTCTTGAGTATAATGGAGTGTACATTTATCATGTGCTGGAGACACGTAGAGCTTAATTAAAAAACAAACAACAACAACAAAAAAAAACCAACAAGTAATTTGTCTGATTTAAATTATTAGGTATAATTAAATTGAACTAATGTGTTTGCTGGTTACCTTTGAGGATCATAAGAAAAAAAAGGATACACGGAGCTGTTTTTATCATCATGATCAGTCCTTTCTGTTCAGTATAAGTTCTGCTGAATCAGGGTGGTTAAGGAGCAGCTCAGGACTCCAGCGGAACTGAAGAAGGAAGGAAAGTAGTCATGAAGCTAACAAGAGCAAAAATTGCCTTCATCACAGCACAGTGGAGCCTCTGGCTTGACCCAAGTCATCAAAATGTGTACATGTGGGGCAGTTTGTAAGGTTGGCTAACCAAGTGATAGATGAAATTGTTCATACTGTAGCTGTAATACTGTAGATTTGTGTGTATGTGAGTGTGCACATTATATGTGTTTTTTAGTTTGGTGTGTGAGACTGGATCCATGTTCTCACTAATTGGCTGTTTGTTCCTCTTCCTGCAGAATTTGCTCTTTCCCAACCAACCCCAGCAGCCAAACAGTCGCTTCTCTGTGTCACCCAGCGGAGACCTCACCATCTCATCTGTACAGAGGTCAGATGCTGGTTACTATATCTGCCAGGCCCTGACCGTTGCAGGCAGCATCCTCGCCAAGGCTCAACTGGAGGTCACAGATGGTGAGGGAAAACCGTCGCCTGACTCATTCCATGCCAACACACTACAGCACACTAGCACACGCATTAGAACCTCTTTAATGTCAACCTGCTGCACATGTGCACAGCTATACTTTACACATGCGTGCTTTACTCACTCCCACATGCATTTAAACATGTACCCCTCAACCAACAAGTGATTTTTACTGATATAAGTCACACCTGACTTGAGTTTGTCGCGGTTTTGTCGCAGCCTTTCTTCCTTCGTTGAGTTTTTCTGGGAATTTGGCCCCAACACCCTTGAAAATATACAAACAAGAATGTTTTTTAAATTTGTTTCAAGAATAAATTCCGTTTCTGTGTGAGAAATGGCAGTATGCCCATGACCTTCTGTTACTGTGTTTTTGCAGTTCGACACAATTTAATTAAAATTTTCTACTTTTCCCTTTGGAAAGGAAATAAAGCATTGCCCTTGAGTTCCTCCAAGTTTAATGATCAGCATTTGGGTGAGTGGGCAAGGTGCAAGCATGTGTGTGAGGGCGAGAGCAAGAGAAACATAGAGAAAGAGGTGGGGACATGATTGAGTGAGTGAGTGGGTGACAGTGGTTTTCTGTGGAATGAATTATGTGCTCCTGCGAGGTGTGGAGGCATCTAATCTGCTCAGCTGTTGTGATGGCGAGATAGACGGCCTTCCATATGTCTGCTGAATTACCTGCTAGCAGAAAGATTAAAAACACTACAGGACGCTTTTCAACCTTTTGTCTGAAGCAGGAATGTTTCTGTTGCACATATAAATTTGGAATGTCCTTCAATTGCCTGGAACGATATGTGGTCACATTTTACAGCTAAGTGGTCAATGTAACAGTCGACTATTTCATTTGGTTCTTACTGTATGTGCCACATCTTTTTGTGTTTAAATCTGCAAATTAAAGCTTGCTGGCAAGACAGGTATTAGGTCTAAAAAAAATAAGGAGGAAGAGGAGGAAATAGTGCAGGAGGGCCGGGGTAAGGTCATGGCCACACCTGCCACAGTCTTCATATGATTTACTGCCCTGAGCCCTGACAACAGTCTGTGGAGTTCAAGGAGATCTGTAATGAGAAATTCTTGATCCAGAGACCCAAGGCCTTAGTTGAGCCTCACCTCCTCCCTCTGTCACTCCTACATGACATCAGCACATACATCAGGCACATCAAGTCCCTGGACCTGGCAATGTCTTGTACTTGGGTCAAAACTAGTCATAACTTACTTTCTGCTCTTAAAAAGGAAAACACTGAAGTCGTGAAGTTCACACCTATTAACAAGTATGGATGCACAACATAATTCAGGCTATTTGGCAGTGAAACAGAATGCATTATTTTTGCTTATAATATTGATGTAAATCTTTAGGTGAAGGCAGTGGCAGACAGAAAACTTCAGGTGTGTTTATGAGATAAAAAATTGCAGCGTAGCGAGTCCCTGGCCAGTAGCAGGTGCTTTCAATCCTCTCTTTTGCTTAGTGTCTGATTTATATTATCACTTCTGATTCATATGATTGGATTTGCCTGAGCAAAAATGTTCCAGAGAGCTAAAAAAAAAAGAAAAGAAAAAAAAGTGAAATATAATTATCGAAATTGATTAATGTCATTTGATTTATGGTAGATAATATATTGGGTTTCTGCACAGTTTTTCTCTTTTCTGTCATAGGTTACCCAAAGCGAGGAGTGCAAAAGTGTATCACTTGGAATCACTTCCTTTTGTCAGATGTCGCTGTTAGAGAGAAAATGGGGGTAGTAGAGAGGGTGTGATAATGTGTTGAAAGGTTACTGAGGTAGACTTGGTAATTAGCCCCTGCAGGTCTGACATCATTAATCCATACCTTCTAATTAATGTGGGTTCTGTGATGCCAGGGGGACTCCACATTATTCAACTCTAAATATATAAACTGCCTGTGTGCATGCTAGAGCTCTAACTCTCTCTGAGATCACCTCTATACTCACTATTTCACAGAAGGAACCCACAGGCTTTTTTTGGCACATTCTAACAAATGAATTTGCTCGTGTAAATGGAAATCATCACAGCATCAGCATTCATCTAAATTGAAATAAGAACAAAATATAAAAGTGCCTTTTTCTCTGGATATCTCTAGTCAAGATTTCATTCTTCACTCTGTTCATGCCCTGTATAACTAGGCGGTTAGCAGTAACATTTAGCATTTGAAATTCACCTTTTAATGTGCCCCATGCTGCACATAATGAAGTATTTATCTGAACCACACTGAGTCAATAGGCAAGAGTCTCACCGCTACACTGTACCACAGTCTAGAGTAGTGTATAAAAATAAGGCTATGCAGGCAGTAACTGGAAGCTTTTTAGCATTCCTCTGCCACATCAATGAGACTAGAAAACACTACTCAGCTGTTCTTTCTCTGCTTCCTGGAAATACAGGATATAGTCATTGTTCTGTGGTACAATTACAAGACCTGCAGAGAAAATAGTTGCCTTTATGATAGATAGCCACATCCACCCCTAGTGCATTTTATGAACAATGCTGTCACTCTGTTTATTTTACAGTCAGGAGCCATATGTGAACACTATTATCCACCTGAACCACGTTTTGTTGTCTTCGTATCATAGTGCTAACAGACAGGCCACCACCCATAATTCGCCAAGGCCCGTCCAATCAGACACTCGGGGTGGACAGTTTGGCACTGTTGAAGTGCCAAGCATCAGGAGATCCCATCCCCTCCATCAGCTGGCTGAAGGATGGGGTCAGTCTGTTGGGAAAGGACCCCCGCATGTCCCTGCAGGAGCTGGGCAGCCTTCAGATCAAAAACATCAAGGTAACGGATGTCATTGTCACTGTTACTGCATGTTAGTTTTTTAAGATTTTTAGTATGCTCATGCCTGCAACACTGCAGGATACAAGCTTTTGTTGAATTCAGGAGGCTTGGCTTAAGCAGAACTTGGATGAGCAAGGTACCATGATGCCTTAAATTGATGAATAGGCAGCATTGATTTTAATTGTCTAATAGTATCACTTAGTGGCACAGCAGCTTTCAATGGGTTCAGCCATGCGGGGTTGGAAGGACTCCAGCTGTACGGTAGAAACATGTATACACTTACAGATATATACACACATGTATACACACATACACATTTAGGGTAAATTCAATTTAAAAGGCTCACATCTTCCTTTCCCCACTTGGAGGCCTCAATGGAATATCTATTACGCTTGACAAAGCTGCCGACCACTGACATGTTATTTAATAAATGGAAGGAAGGCACAGGGAGAAAAACCAACAAACAACCAAAGTTCCTAAGAGGGATGGAGAGACAAGCCAGCTGTCATCGGTCCAGGGGGTTCCAGCAGGCCACCCTAAATTAATTAGCCTGGCTTTGTTGTGGTCGGCAGGACAGTGGGGAAATAAGGAGGGGGAGTGGAAAAGTGATGGAAGGATGGTGAGTAGAAAATGGAATTCATTAGGAAATTAGCGTCAGCACTTTGAGGCACTCAGAAATGACACGCAGTTTGGCCAGCACAAGGCTCGCTCATGAAGTGAAAGCCCATCGCTTTTCAGTATTTCTGTGATAGGAAGAACACATGTATTCAGTCACTGCTGCTGCTCTCAGGGTGTATGAAATGAATTGACCCTTTACTGGAGCGATCAGGCTCTGTATGCCAATCCTCTTAGCATTCATCCATTTGTTTTTAATCATAAATCCATGTGTATTCGACTTTACACCAGCTTTCGGACTCTGGGATCTATACGTGTGTTGCTACTAGCTCCAGTGGTGAAACATCATGGAGTGCTTTCTTGGAAGTCAAAGGTACAAGATGGCTTAATGATTTTAGATATTTTATGTACAGAACCATCAACTGGCAATTAAATTAAATGAAGTGACTTTTCTTTCCAGAATCAGGTGGAGTGATGGTCACGAAAACCCAAAATGAGAATGAGCTTCCAGGCCCACCGTCCAAACCTCAGGTCACGGATGTTACCAAGAACAGTGTGTCCCTGTCCTGGCAGCCTGGGATGGCTGGGGCCTCACCCGTCTCCTCTTTTGTCATTGAGGCATTCAGGTTTGTTTTTCATTAAATCCTCACTCACTGTGAAAACACGTTGAAAATTACTGTCAATGCACCTTCCTTTTTCTTCTTGCATTACAGTCAATCAGTGAGCAACAGCTGGCAAACAGTAGCAGATCATATCAAAACCACCCAGTTTACTGTCAAAGGCCTCCGCCCCAACACCATCTACCTATTCATGGTCCGAGCAGTCAACAGCCAGGGCCTGAGTGATCCAAGCCCCATGTCTGATCCTGTCAGGACACAAGGTACCTTATATAACATTCATGTGAAAGGAATTTGTTATATTGGATACATGTGTAGCTATTTCAGAATCGTTCATAATCACTTTCACTGTTTTTTCTGAGTAGAATTTCTGTTTCTGCTGATAGGTTACAGTCAATGTGCTGTCCTTCAAAGTGTGATACTTATCAGCCCCTCTCAGCAATCTGCAGTGAATAGCTATGAAACGCTGTAGAACTTTCCAGAGGTCAAATCTTCCATTTCATTCCAGCTCATCAAGACTCCACTTTAGCAATTATGTAAAATAAGCATATCTACTTTTGGAAGGCCTAACTGAGTTAGTGCTAGCCCTGCTATGTTAATGATCATAACAGGAGAAAATGACTGCCTCTAAAGCAAAAGAAGATTTGATTACTGTACCGGACAGACCACAGTCTCCAGATAACAGTGATATGATAAGTCCCCAGTACAAAATGAATAATAAAAAAGCAACCTTTGGCCGAGCTTTGTTAAGTTCAAGCCAAGAGAGTCTTTTAAAAAAGAGTCGGTTTGCTCAACGTGATATATCGATGGGTTTATTGACAGTGATTCGCAGTGATGACGAATTGATTTGTCACTTCTTTTTGACTGTGTTTGGCCCATGTTGCCTTATTAGTGTTGCCTGTGATTCATGACTGTGTTGGGTTGTCTGAATGAAGCTTTTTCAAAAACTATTTCCTCTTGAGAGTTTTTTGTTCAAAATGTGGCTTGCTTCAACCACAGTCGGTATCTCAAACTGTGGAGTTTTTTATTGCTTGTAACTTGAAACATATGCATGTGCAAAATGGGAAATGAGCTGGAAAAGTTGTGTCATAGTGTCCATTCATGGGATTGTGCATTCATGGTTCAGTCGTTGATGTGGTTGTTAAGTGAGTGCAGACAAGTCACACATCTGAAGACCTTCGCCAGTCCAAGTCTGCTTGTCTTTTGTGTAAACCAGACAAGTGCCTTAATACAAAGTGAAAGGTGAGGCCATTTTATGCAGATGAAGTTGCTCCTTGTCAAATGTGGTTGTGATAACTGAATGTACACTTCTGTTTTAAAAACTGATTGGTTTATTCAGTCGCTTTTTTCCCATTTAGTTTCTAACTATGATGAAGCAAGGTTTGTTGTGAGGAACTGAGTGCACGCTGCAGAAGAAAAAGTGGGCATCAGTTTATTTTGCATTTTTCTTTGTTTCTATCATAGATATAAGTCCTCCGGCTCAAGGTGTGGACCACAGGCATGTACAGAAGGAGCTTGGAGAGGTCATAGTTCGTTTGCACAACCCAGTCGTCCTGAGTCCCACAACCATTCAGGTCACATGGACAGTAAGTGCAGCATGTCTTGAGGCATACAGGATACAACTTTGTCTTACTAACACTACACTTTTTTGCATCTTGGATTTTTAAAACCTGAGTCATAAAGTCAAGCTAGTTCATCTGAAAGATCCCTCTTTAAACCTAAAAAGCTGCTCCTTCAGGCTATCATTGGTTTTATGTCAGGAAATTTTAGTCAGGTTGTTCCCTAAGACGGCAGCTTTGAAATATTATAATTGGTGACTTAAAAGTAACTGAACATCAAATAGCTGAAAAATTGTTTCTTTTAACTGCACATTGAACATCAAAAGAGATGTCAGAGACATCTGGCTGTTCATAAATCTTCCTTATGTCTTCAGCTGCATCCCTCTTAAAACACACACTTTGCAGATATAAAACTGGATTGGAATTGATGTTTGTGGTTGAACTGTGTTTTGTAAACCCAAGTTTTCCTGTTTTTTCTTTTTTTATTATTTCCCTGCTGCTATGAGGTGATCCATCAATCTTCTATTACAGTCATTCAGACAAACAATACAAAACAACACATGCCTTCCACTATGCATGTGCACACATTTCCTCACCACAAGAATCAGCACATTATGTCTGAAAATTAGACTTTTCTATTAAAATTGTGGTGCTATATATCACTCAGGTCCAGGTATTTACAGTACACACCCGTCACTTAGTGGCATGGAGTGCCTGTTTCCTTTTTCAAAAGTACCACATTAGCAGTTTTCCAGGTGACATGTTTATTGACCCCTGTAATAAGTCTCACCCCGAGACTGGGCTGCTAATTTAATGGTAAAGCATTGCTTTATGATTGTAATTTACAATCAACAGGAAACATGGCTACCTAATCAATCAGGGACCCTTTCAGTAAACAGAGGGGCCTTTCTCTGAGAGCTTTTATATTCCCAAATCATTCCATTAATAAAAGTCATGCATCCATTTTCCTGATTTACTCGGGCTACACTAGTGAAAACAGCTGCTTAATATCCCACTTGAAAGCCCCGCTCACTTCTTCTACTGTTAACAAGCCATTACAATGAGTTATGTGCCTGCTCCTCCTCTGCATAAATTTTGCTTTTTCTGTCTAGCTAAATGGGCCCAAGTTTTAAGAGAGGGGTCTTTTGTGGACTGCGCATTGCTGTCACACTTCTGGTCTTTCCATCTTTTCTATGGGACAGATCTGCTGTTACCACCTCTGCTGTGTTTTCTCCCCATGTCCCCAGGGTGTCTGTATTTGTTGCCGCATGACATTTTCATACTCACAGGCAGTCTTTAGACGTGGTGGGACCTGCTTTCCAGTGTCACTAGTTAGTGTTTATAATACATACGAGACATGCATATGTCCTTTAAGGTGGCATTAAAGGAAGTAATTTTAGTAGGCAAGGGAACACTCTGAGGTTGCGAGCCAGTTATATGAGGTAATGTCAGGGTGTTAATTGAAATAAGTGTGTCATAGCAGGTGATGGAAGGCCCATTAAATGAGTTGCAACCTCTAAAGTATCATGAATGCCATCCAGAAGAAGTTCATTGCTGAAAAACATCCTTTTATGTTATCCAGCCAATGTCCCAAGATCAGATCAGCATCTACTAGTCCTCCGTGTGTGGTTCTTTTTGCACCAAAATGCAGTCATCTTATCATCATTCCCTCTCTCAGGTGGATCGTCAGTCCCAGTTCATCCAGGGTTACCGGGTTCTGTACAGGCAGACATCAGGACTGCCTTCACCGGGATCCTGGCAGACCCAGGATGTGAAGGTCCCCTCTGAGCGAAGTGTCATCCTCTCTGCACTAAAAAAAGGCATCGTGTATGAGATCAAGGTCCGTCCGTATTTCAACGAGTTTCAAGGCATGGACAGTGAATCCAGAACGGCACGCACGACTGAGGAAGGTATGAAGAAGAACCGTGTCCTGAATATTTTTGATATCATGTCTGGAGCAATACAACACAGTGAGTAAAACTGTGTGTGCATCCACACAAATGTGAGATGATGGTTGACACATGACCCCATAGGCAGCTTTCATGTTGTTTTTTGTCATAATATAACGGGCACCATTGTTCCTCCCTTTGATACTGAGAACTGAGGGTATATGTGTGAATGTGTTTGTGTCTGCACGCATGTTTGTGCCTGTCCATCTGACCTTCCTGCTGTGGCTTTTTTTGTTTATGATTGGTGGTGTTAGTGCCAACCTTCTTCTAATCCATCACCCCGCAGCCACAGGCCTGAGCTGTGATTGGCCACGGCACACGCTTCCTCCTGCGAATATGATCTGTCGCCCAAAGCTTGATTCATACAGGCACTGACAAGGCTACAGAGCAGTGTGGCACAACATCACACACACACACAGGTCTGTGTTTGGATGAATTTACTATTTTGACCTAAGCCAAAACAGAAATGCATCCAACAGCGCTGCACCAGCTTCCCTTGAACCTTCGAGTCTGCTGACTGAAATTAAATTATGATGTGATCTGAAGTAAAGACACACAGTATGTGCATACAGCAGCACAAAATAACAAATACAGACTCTTTATACTGGAGACAAAGCCCATCTTGCCACAACATATTTAGGCCTGCATGTATAGGAGACAGTTCACATCCTGTCTGTGTGACAGGCCCATTTGTTTTCCCTTCCTCAGAGGGACCAAATCTCCCATGGCCAGCCAGTGTGCACGCTGCTGTAGTGGAACTGCCATCACATTACAGCTGTCCCCAACACGCAGTCTCCCACACAGAGTAAACACATACATGCCAGCACACCACCTCTCCCTAAGGCCACCAGAACCTGCATGTCCCAGCTATTACCAATACTGATAACTCTCATTGCTTCTCTTCTATCTGCATCCCAGTCCTTCAGAGAACTTGAACACTTTCTATTTCTGTCACAACCCCATCGCTGTGCTGGTCATAGCTGATACTCCCTCAAACACACAGCTCCAGGTTCCTCAGAGACTCTGGGACTACTGAGAAGGGTAGTGAGATGGACAGAGAAGTCTTGTTCAGAGGGTGATTAAAACGTAGTTGACCATTAGCAAATACAATTATAGAATCTCCAGAGCAGGTCCAGATGGATACAGGGTTATAGTATGCTCAGCACTCCAATGCTTTGTCCATCTTTGTAGTCTCCCTCCTCCTTTTTCACACATTCTCTCCCTTTCCATCTGGACAGTCATGTCATGGCTGATAAATGAACTCCATCCATGGTTGCCATCTGATTCTCTCTGAATTATTGTCTAAGAAGTCACTAAGGAGGCCCATTGTTAATGCAAAATAACGCTTATTTAGAAGGAAGGGGGATCAGTAATATTTGTACAGATGTTAATTTGTGGTGGACTAACAGTCACTCATGCTGACGGTGTCTCTGGGGAAGGTTCACTGATTTCCTCCCACACCACTCACCGCTTTGCATTAACTATGGGCTTCTTTTTTGTATGGATATGATAGCTTTGTTTTCCTTCATCATGCTGTGCAGCACTATGTGTGTGCGTGAGAGACAGGGGGTCACATTCCTGCCTGCCATACATCATTCCACTAATGGCTCTATTAGCACAGCCTCCGAAGGCCTCTAATGAAAAATGTGTATTGTTTAGTGCAAATATGCATGATAATAAGCTGCTAAATCATTCATAACATTAACTTTGAATGACATTGTCTCTGATGGCTGCTGCTCGCCAATCCAGCACTTCGTCACCTGGATGTAATGCAGCGTTGGAGAGCCCTGAGCATGATGGTTGATCAGATGCTCCCTTGGTAGATTGTTTCTAATCTGGTCAAGGTGTTGGGTTCATCATTGGACCCATTCATCTTCCACCATGCCAGGGCCTCCTGGCTCTCTGGGGGCCGGTGTGGCCAATCGCGCTGAGGGATGAGCACAGATTTACAGGGTGACATGTGCCATTTTGGATGGAGGCGAGGTGAGGGAGAGTCAGCCCAGGAGTAATTGACCTGTCAGTATTCTGCTGTGGTGCCGCTCTCCTGCCAGCCACTGCGGAAATGAGAAAACATTATTTTTAAAACGTTATTTCCAGTTGGGCCAACTGTTATTTATTTTCTCTCTGTTACCCCTTGTGGGGTCAGAAGATTGTTGCCATCAGAATAACAACAGAGTGAGGTTTATGAAAGCTTGACTTGTCTTGTTTCTGTCCACTCTGTCTGCCTGTGGACAGAGCCGATTCATTTAGATGTGCCTCGCTCTGAAGCTCCCCTCTGATCCCTACGTACAGGCTTTAGTTTCGTTTGGCTGATCGATGGAATCAGTCAATATGTTTACTGAGTCCATGTTTCCTTTCCTTTCCTTCCTTTTTTTTTTCATATTTCCTTCTTGTCTGTGCTTCATCCTATAAGCTTGATGACCCGCACACCACCTTGGCCCGGTCAGTGCCGGAGTCTTAGCTTTGGAGCACTCACCTCACTGTGCCAGGCTGTCACTCCATAAATCAATACCAGTATTTTCTGTGCAAATCCAACAGGCTGGAGCAGAAGAAATATTAGATATTAAATCATAGTGAAACAGTAATGCTATAGACATGACAAACCTGCCCTGGTCTTCATGTAAATCCCCCTCTAATTAGACATCTTGACAGCCTTCAGCCACCTGTACCATCCCCCCCAAAAAAACAGCATTCTTGTGCATGTGTGTGGGTCTGTGTTTGCATCTGTTCACTCGTGTGCATGTATTTCAGAGCTCCTGCTCAAACACACTCAGATGTGCAATACTGCTGTGCATCCCAATATGCTTGTTTCTAAGGATTAAATTCTCTTCTGCCACCTGTACTGCTAGATAGTGTATTTGATTGTTGACCTGGTTATTTTGTGCCTCCTTTTTTCAGCTCCCAGTGCTCCTCCTCAGCAGGTAACAGTCCTGACTGTGGGAAATCAGAACAGCACTTCCATTAGCATCTCCTGGGACCCCCCTCCACCAGACCACCAGAACGGCATCATCCAAGAGTACAAGGTTTGTCCCGGCGAGTCAGCATCGATTCCCTTTGAACTTATATTTGAAGCCAAATGGAATCAACTGCCTCTCTGTTTTTCCTCTCTCTCCTTTAGATCTGGTGTCTGGGGAATGAGACACGTTTCCATGTAAATAAGACGGTGGATGCGGCCATACGGTCAGTGGTGGTGGGCGGGCTGCAGGCTGGGGTGGTGTACCGAGTGGAAGTAGCTGCCAGCACCAGTGCAGGGGTTGGAGTGAAGAGTGAACCTCAGTCTATTATCATTGGTAAGATGGATTGATAAAAAGCATTCACAACTTATCAACCTCCAATGTAAGTTTTTCCCCAATGTCAGTGTTCACCATGAATAATGTTGTTTGCATGTTAGCAGATGATTTCAGCAATAGAACCAATAGTGTGAATATTTCCACTAAATAGAAGAAATTTCCAAATGGATAATATTTTTAAAATGCTACTATTTTGATATGTGGTCGGACCCCCTATGATTTATGTGGAGCTGAGGCAGATTGTGCCTGATTTGACCCATAACTGATGGCTTGGCCCGTAGCATGTTCTTATTTCCCCAGTGTCGCTCACATAATCCATCTCAGAGTGCAGACACCCAAGCTTGCGGTAATATATTGTGTGTTTGCGTGTCTGTGGATGTGCGAATGGGTGTGTGTTCTTGTGGTCACAGAGTAATATAAAGATGAAGAGTGTTTGTGCAGCTTTTCATGCATGAAAATATACGTAATACGTGCATGTTTATCTTTATGAGTATTTATTTGTTCCCGTCAGTCTGTGGGAACATTTGTTTGTGCTCTTGTCAAGCTCCAAGAAATATTGTCAAGCAGGCTAGTCAAGGTGAGCTGCGATTGGAGATCAATACAGTCCAGGATCCTCTCATTTCACATGGTGTGTTTTACCGGCAATGGAGTGAATTAGGGTCTGAGCTAAGCAAACAACTTGCTCACCTGGGGTTTGTTATAGGCTTTTAGGCTTTGTCTTTTCCAGTCTGTACATTATATTTCACTGCACATCCTTTGGATCTATGTCCTGCTCCTTTGGTCAGTATCTCTGCTATAATTCAACAGACCTACTTTCTTTGAGCTTAATCTAACCCCCAACCCTTCCTTGATGTATCTATAGGTATTATTTCTGCACAGAAAAAAAAATGGGACGTTCTCAAGCACTTAAGATCTTGCGGGCAGTTGTTTTAACTTACATCTCGAAGCAGTTGATCATACTCAAAAGCATTGCTATTTCTCGTTTCTCTCCAGTAACCGTCCAGCCAGCATCGCATTAATTTAGGCTGTTTATCCCTGTGCCCCTCAGGTAAGGAGTTTCGAGACGTGATTATACATGGAAACCGGAACAACAGTATCACAGAACAGATCACCGACGTGGTGAAACAACCTGCTTTTATCGCCGGCATTGGAGGAGCCTGCTGGGTCATCCTCATGGGCTTCAGCATTTGGCTCTACTGGAGGAGGAAGAAGAGAAAGGGCCTGAGCAACTACGCAGGTTAGACTGATCATAGATTCACAGCCGCTTAGGCAAATTTTCACTGACATTCTGCCCTTCTTTAGCAAACAATGGAAATTATTCCACTGTTCCAACAAATAATCATTTGTTTCTCTGTCAAAGCAAGAGTGTGTTACGGCTGTGATATCAGCTTGTAGTTTCAATCAGTACATATTGGATAAAATGTTGTAGGAGATGCTAACAGTGAGGTTGTTAGAGCTCAACATGAAGACAGATGTCAGTGTGAATCATTTCTAGAGGACTACAGTTTTTGACAAATCCACCCACGGTGTTGGTTAATAGCCCAGGGTGGTCGAGCTGAGTGGGCAGACTGGACTCTCTGCTGGTCACTGAAGCTGGAGTTTGTCCAGTTCCCCTCCCACACACTGACCCTGACATCTTACAGAGCGACCCCCCGAGTCAATACTAGCAACCACCAAGTCCACATACCCTGCCAATGGTACAAGATTTAATTAGAGAGCAGAAAATGATAATGAACTGACATATTAGAGCTGCAGTATTCTAATATTAGTTCTTGCCTTATTAACAAGCAGAGAGAGAAACTCATATTTATGCCGCCATTTTTTTCTTATTATTTTTAGCAACAACAACAACAGCATGTACAGCGACAGCTTCTATAAGCTTGGTTAATTTGCTCTTCATCTCTGTTTGTTACATTTTATGTGTTTGTGTGTTCTTTGGTTTGTGCCGTCTGTACACCTCTGTGGCCTCTGAGCTGGCTGCTTTCCTGGCTGTTGCTCTGCACACTGGGTGACGATGTGGTCTCACATTCTCCGATCCTCAGCACCTCTGGGCTTTGACCCCGTCCCCAGGGTGCAGATACCCCTAAAGCACCGCTTATCTCTGCAGGCTTTTAACACACAACTTCTCTGTCTTCTTGTTTTGCAGTTCAGTCCTTCACCTTCACCCCTGCAGGTACTGTTCATTTGTCCTGTCTCCTCAACCCCATTCAACGCAGATTCATCTCTTACCTGCTTATATGTGCTTGGATTGTCAGACTTGATGGTCATGGCTAATGCAAATTCAAACCTCATGAGTTTGAAGGCAATTTAACTAACCAGTCAAGCAAATTTACAAGTCAAAGATATAGATTTGCTATTGGCCATGACCAGAGCCCAGCAAACTTAAGCCCTAACTGCTGCCGAACCCACAGCCTTTACATATTGTGTTGTATTTTAAGTATGTATGTTGTGGCTACCTGTGTTTGAATGAAGTTTCATCCTGTCTTGTGTATCTTTTTGGTGGCAGTCTTGTGGTGCAGGGTAAGACTGTCCATTTACCTCCTTCACCAATAATCTTATTCATCTTTGCTTTCTTTTTGAGACTCAGATCGTGTTATAATATACATATCTGATCTCCTTAGGTGTCATTTAGACAGCTGGCGAGCATAATTGACTGGTTTTTTTTCTTTTTTTCCTCCCATTTGCTTTTATGTTTTCTTTACTTGTCACAATTTTCCCCACTCCTGCGACTACACGTGTGGCTACATTGGCTAACTTTTGTTTACTGCTAAAGCAGAGCCGTTTTGATAGGTGTAACAGTGTCATGTTATCACCATCGGTGCTGAATTAAGACTGAGCGGTACCAGTACTGTGCAAACCATTTGCTTGACTGAAAGAAAATAAGAATAGCTGATAACTGTGGTACACTGAGTCGGGTCAACAAAATGCTCTTCCCTCTGTTTCCGTAACAGTCTCAACCAATACAAATATTTCCGTAAAGTAAGCATGTAGCCGTGTGGTCCCTGTGGAGCCTACAGCCAAAAACCCAATTAATTCTTCCTACAGCAGCTGTAACAACAGATTATGGAACATGTTAATATCTTGGTGAAACTTGCCTGGCTTTAAATTGGAAGCAGGTTATCTCACTAAGCAAGTTTTGAGTGGCAAGCAAAAAACAAGGTCAGATATGGCAGAGATTATAGTTGGAGGGAGGTGATATTTAGAATATGAGCCAGAGTGCGTCTGAAGAGTCTTAAAGTGCTGCTCTTCTCTGTATTGACAATTAGTTGATGTATCGAGAGTGTCCTGTCTCAGCCTCCTAAAGCTGTCAGTACATGAGAGGTAAATCACTACACTGTTGAGGCACACGGCCAGCAGGAAGGAGATTTGATGGAATTTTTATACGCTGATTATGTCTCCTCCCTCCCCCCCTTAATTCTTATTAAAGGGGATTAATCTGTATTCATATTGGAGAAAGTGCTTATCTGGAAGACGGAGGCAAGAAGCACTGCAATGCCGCCATGTCACTCTGGCTAACATAAAAGTATTCCACAGCAGCCCAGAAATGTGCCTGAGCACAGATAGGGACTTCAGAGGCCTTCCCGCTGCACAGTCTCCCCTCGCCTCCACCTCCTCCTCCTGTCAGTCCTCTCTCTCAAACGACAAAGAATTCTCTAATGCAAGTTTGTTGGTGGTGGAACAAAGAGAAATGTCTTTGGCTGTGACTGAATAAGGAATGCCAACTCTGTCTTGAGCTGTCAAAGCTACATTTGATTCAGGCAGACCCACAATGTTGTTGGTTTTTTTTTTTCTGTCTAAAACTTTTGTTAGCAGTAAAGTATCTTAATTCCACTTGCTGCTGTTTAGTTGCTCATACCTTAATGCAGTAAATAAACTATCAACTGTTCTGACGTGTATACTAGACATGTTTTAAATAGTGCGTCTTTTGTTTAATGTCCCACGATTCCGTTCATGAGAGAAAAAAAATTGGATTAAGTGAGTTTAGGTAATGTTGATGATGTATTAAAATGTCCTGTTAGCAGCCTTTGTAATCTGTTGTGGGAGTTTCCTCTCCCTGTCATCTGTGTTGCTACGTCACCCACAGAAAAGCCCCCTCTCTCGCCCATGCCTGGGCTTGTTGTGGAATCAACTTGAATGAAACAGAAAAGAGAGGGGGAATGCTCAGCCTCTGTCTCTCTTTAATCTCCATATGTGGAACAAATGAGGCAAATTACTAACAGCTCTCCTTCTCTCTCTTGAGTAAACCAGCCCTCCACCCCATACACCATCGGTATGCGGTGATTTCCAAAACTCTTGCTGCTTCTCTGTGTCTCCTGTGATCCACTGAAGTTCTTACATGCTTAGAACTCTCGGTGCTGCTTTGTCATCATGGTCGCTGAACAGAGATGAAATGAATTCTTCACAGTCGCCTCTCTCTTTTGAGCCGTGGAGTTTTACTAACCGCTGGCGAAGAGCGTGGTCCTTGTTATCTATAGATCACTGTAATGGAACAGGCCACATGTATGACTTCTGGGGAGCCCAGCTTGCCGAAGGATCAGTAACTCAGCCTCCACGCTTGCAGATAGAAAACCCAGTGTGATTAATGAGCCCTCTGCCTTTTATAATCATTTTTTGGTTGAGATTTAATCACAAATCTGATAATAACTCAGCAGCAAATAAGAAAAATGAAATGAGTTTTGCCTCTCATCAGGCATCTTGTCCTTGAGGAACACATGACGTCTCCACTTATGCAAAGCAAAGCAATATGCAATCCTCATCATTGCACTTTTTTTTTAAATTTTCATGAAAGGCATTGGACACAGAGGGACATCTGTATCCCTTAGTGAATCCATCAGCCATCGAGTGTTGTAAGAAAAAGTGAAGAGATGAATACATAGCTTTTCAAGGACAAACTAGACAATACTAAAAAGAGGATGTAACTTAATTGCGAAAATAAATCCTGGTTGTTTGCTGTGTATTATACTAGAAACACTCAATATCTGGCTTTGTCTTTTTTCTCCCATTCTTGTCTTCTTTCTTTCTTTTCTGATTTTAGTGACATTCCAGAGAGTTGATGGGGGTCTGATGAGCAATGGAAGGTGAGTGTGGTCAATGTTCAAGTGCACTATCACAAGCAAATGAAAACATTCCTTCCGTCCTTATTATTTAATTCTCTCTGTGCCAAGCTTTTCATGTCTCAACACAACCGTTTCCTCCACAGTCATGCATCAGGTCTACAGCAAGCTTCTTTTGATTCTAACACTGATAAATGACTGATAGATTGAAAGATAACCAATACCTGTTTGTGTGCCTGCCATGTAGATCGCCATGCAAATATACATTTCTACCACATCTCCGCGTTCATGCATCGATAGATGAACTCATAAATCTCCTCAACAGAATTAACAGAAACAATTTAAGCAGAGAGTGCTTTTATTTTGTCATTTATCTTCCGCTGCCAGCTACAGGCAACCCAGAAGCCCTCTGGAGTGATAAATTTGCCTGTCACCTCGCGTGGGCGGCTGGGATCTGAGCACATGTAATAATGTAAAAATAATTACCCAGGGGAGAGATGTGTGCAGGTAGCCCGCTTGCACCCCCATGCAGCCTGCTCCATTTCAGTGTAAGTCGCTGAAAGAGAGAGGGGCTGCAGAGACTAGGGCACATCTCAATGACACCAGTTACTGAGCCTTTGTGAGTATTCAAGAGACTCCCTTGAGAATCCCAGGTTTCTGTCTATCTACTGCTTATCACACCTGACTAGGTAAAGCTTCCAGATCTCAAACACTCAGTGAGAGATTGCCAACTAAATCTGACCCTGTGTGTCTCTGGGCTTTTGGGAATGTGTCTGTTCTGCAGTCTGGTTGCAGCATTTTTATAATGATACTTTTTTCTTTTTTTTTTTACCCTCTCAATGTGTGCCTGTGAATGAATGCCACAATGGACAAGTTTGCCTATATTGTTCAGTTAGCTGCCAGCAATGAATTAGCCGCACTACTTGCCATGCTGTTTCTCGTCTACTTTCTGCTGTAGTGTTTTTCCTTCAATTTTCCACCTAAGTGGTTCTGATTCTCACTCCAACGAATGGGATTTGAAATGTCTGTATTTGCAATGCTCTATATTTGTCATATCTTTAGTCAGTAGCAGCGACTGGCACAATTTTCAGCACTGGAATAGGATGCAGAGTGGAACTCTTATTCTAACGCGAGCCTCTGATCTGTTAGTCACTCTAGTGCCATCAAATCCCAGATGTTGCAACTTGCCCATCTGCACTGAGAGTGAAAATGTGTAGCAGAGTATCAGAGGAAAATGTGTTCATTTGTTACATGAGATGTTTATTGCATTAATTAGACAATAGCAAATGAAGCTGCATCTGTTTCCAGTTTCTCATTGGCTCCTGCCAAATTGCCCTGACTGAACAATTACAGTTAATCGATCACAAAATAAATGATTCATGGAAGATGAATAGGCTGCAGATTGGTAGACCTGGACAATTTGACTTTGGCTGCTCAATTGAAATTGATAAAAGCCGATAAGGGCTCATTTCTTATCCCCCTGTCAATATGGAGTTGGTAATTAGGAGGTAGTAATAACTTCCTATCTTGGCATTGATCAATATTTTAGCAAAGCAGATTCACTACTATGCAGGGAGACTGAGCTGAGCACGGCAGTGAATAGGTTTCTCTAACTCTGTTGCTATGGAGATTCCTTTACATCCCAGGATCTGAATGCTAGATGACAGCATGTTGCCTGCGAGTTAATCTAGATAGTAATCTGTGTTTGCCATTGCTCTAAGTGTTAGCCAATGTCTAGACTTTTAATCTAAGTTCCATTCACTAGTCTGTGAGACCATAAACACCTGATTTATGAAGTTGCTCTGGAATTAATATCCCTCACTTGGCTTATTTATGGGAAGCTCAGTGTCAGGAATCTTAGGCAGTATTTATGGTTTCCTCCCCATCACAAGTAACTGAAATGTCTAACAGGAAGACTAAATGCTCCAAATCAAATTTTATCTGCCAAGCTTGCCATCCATCCTCGGTTGGGCAGGGATTAAAAGTCAGGTGCTGACTTTTTATTAGACATACGACCAGTGTGCCGTGTTCACCGGCTCCCGTTTACCCCATGTATACCCCATATGCATGTGGGACTGTTTATCACAAATATATATATATATCCTATATAGTCTTGTTGTAATTATCCTTAGCAGAAATACTGCTGTGTGACACATACAAGGACGATTCATCCATTTCAGCCATTTCATAGTCAGCTCCTTGTCTTTCAAATAGTCTTCCTCCAGATAACCGAGGGAGGACTTCCTGGAACACAGAAGATAGACAAATAATGAACCTTAGACTAGGGACACACCTTCATTTAGTTTTGATTTGATTCTGATACCTTTATTTGGATATTTGTCAAATGATACAAAGTACTGTATCACGTAAAGCAAAAATGAATAAATTAAAATAATAAAAAATAAATAAAAATTGATTTAAAAAAGTAGTCATATAAAAGTAAGTAGGTCATAATTATGCAACAGCAACTTAGAGACAAGAAAAAATTTAATTTGGTTGAAAGATTAAATAACAATTTACAGTAGTAAAAACTAATTCATTTCTATAACAGTATTTTTGAACTGGATACATTGACCACATTGTCACAGATACAGGATCCAGGTAGTGTACAGTTCTGATGTTGTCTTGCTGGAGTCAACAATAGAGAACGATGCCTTCTTCTTTTTCAGCTGCTTAGAATTTGTAGTCTGACAGATGTTAAGTGCACAAGAAGCAAGGAGGAGAGATAGCAAGAGGAGGTGGAGGTGTACAAGGGAAAATAAAGGAAACTAGACTTAGGGATAGATGGTATGGCAAGAGAGAATGATGGCAGTTGGGGAACATGGCAGCTAGAGACAGAGGCAGGAAGGACGGGGAAAGATGTATTACCCTATAAAAGTGCATCTGTCTGATGCACAGCCATCAATTTGAATGACTTGTCTCCCTGAGGGCCTGTTTTGGCATTCAGAAACCACAGTGAGGGCTCTTAGCTTGCCAGGGCTGCAGTTCATTTGGACTCCCCTCTCTGTGGAACAGCTCTTCTCATTAGAATCTGTGGCTGAGGGAGAGACTGACTGCAGCGCACCCATTACCTGCCCTTGTCCTCAGGGCTTGACTCTCGCCGAGTCCCTCAGAGCCAGCGTGTTACCACACTGGAGCCAAGACAAAAAAACCCCATCAAGCAGCCAGACTGCTAACTACAGTGCTCCATAGCTTCTGAGAGCGCACATGTGTAGGTGTAGTATGCTACATATAGCACTGTTGAGTACTGTCAGTGGGGTGTGAGTGTTTCTCACAAGACAAAGCCCTCCACTTCACCGTGTGGTGCTTGTCTGATCATTGCAATGAACAATGAATAAAATCAAAATACTTATAATATTTCTGTTGGCCATTTGTCCTCTTAAAATGTGTTTATTTTTTCATCTATTAAATTTTCTTTGCATTTTAATCAATTTCAGTGCAAAGTAGAATATGACGTATCAGTGAAGTGTCATATAAACAAAGGCATTTAACTCAATCTCATTCTCATTTAACTCCATCTGTGTTACCCATGGTAACGAGCCTCAGACGTGATTGTACAGTAAAGTGAACCTAATGGCCTCCCAGCAGTCACCCATGACAGGTTAAAGTCTTAATGGCCGATTTTTATGGCTCTCACCCCCTCAGGAGGAACACAACACCTGTTAAATGGAGCTGCCCTCTCCCATGTGCAGGCATCCCACAAGTGGGTCGGCGTGTCATGGTGGGCTCGAGCCGAGCTTTGACGTCTCATCAAATAAGATTTAGACTGTCTGGACATCACAACAAGGGGTTGATGGGAAAACACAGCAGAATAAACGTAATATTAATGAATAAGGAAACAGAATACATGTGGGTATTCGCTGCTGCACATGTGTGCAGAGAGCTAATGCATGCATTAGTGTCTCCACAGTGTGCTTTTGCATTAATAACTCAGGGAATGTGACAAAGACACAGCAGGAGAAACAGAGAGATAAAGGCCTGTGCTTGCCTGAAGGAATTCCAACTTTGTGGGAGAAGAAATGTATCCGTGCAGTATTCCTCCCCTATCTCGGAAGTGTTTCATTAGCTCCGGTGGCTTACTGCAAGCTTATCTTACACAAACACGCTTTCTTGTTCACAAACTGACATTTAAACATATGTTTCATTTTTTTATTTGCCTTCACATTGTCTCACTTCTTATTGCTGTCATATTTTTTTATTCATTATTTATGAATCCAGTATCATAATGCAGAATTAAACCGTGCATAATAATGCTTTTTACATAAGAAGCTTTAGTGTTAATGTAATTTCACAGATTATGTTTAATCTAGTGTTTCATCCTGTTTCTACTCAGCCGGCCGGGCCTGCTGAATGCCAGCGACCCAGGTTACCCCTGGTTAGCGGACTCTTGGCCAGCCACCAGCCTGCCTGTCAACAGCAGCTCCGGGGGCCCCAATGACCTGAGTAACTTTGGCCGAGGAGGTGAGTGCCCTGGTGCTGTCCCTGCGGCTTTAAAAAAAAAGAGACCATAGGAAATGAAAGATGATGGCCTGCCCTCCTTTCTGTTCCACCAGAGCTCCTGTTGTACATCACCATGTACATATATGCAAATTCCATGTGTATATTTATATATCACATGAGAGGATAGCTAGAGCATTAACAGCAGGGCCTCCACTGTCACCAGGCTGAGTAATGGCAAATAGTCCAGCCTGGTGTCATGGCCCATACCTCAGAGCAAGAGAATGTGAGGAGAGAGACTGGCAGAGGAGCAGGGGGTGGATGGGTGTTTGAAAGGATGGTCTTGAGCAGCCAGTCGTGAAGGACAGGCGCAGCTTGACTGGCGCAGATGCGGACACTTCCGCCATGGCTCTACATCATCTCCCCTTCGCTGGGCATGCAAACCATGCACCACTATGAAAAGAGCCCGTTTGCTCTTTCCCTAGCTCTCTCTCTCTCTCTCTCTCTCTCTCTCTCTCTCTCTCTCTCTCTCTCTCGCTCACTCGCTCCCAACCCCCCCCCCCCTTACTCTGTCACCACACGGACACACATGCAGGGAAGCAGCACCATCCCTCATGCATACAAACATGGAAGGGAAGTGGAATATACACACACGTGGACAGGAATGACGCAAACCTGTTAAGTGCTGTTTCATAATATTTGAGCTGGCCTGAAAGCACCAGTGGCAAGACTGTAATTCCATAATACTGCAGGACCACATGCTTTTGAATCCCAGGTTATTCAAGGCCTGCCATATAGACATAGTCCTCTTTATCCACCATAAAAAAAGTTTTTATTTAAATGCTATCCTGTAAACTCCCTCCCTTCCTCTTTTCCAGATCTCCCCACTGGACAAGCAGATAAGACAGGCACTATGCTCTCTGATGGAGCCATATACAGCAGCATAGACTTCACCACCAAAGCCAACTACAACAGCCCTGGCCAAACATCCCAGGCCACACCCTATGCCACCACCCAGATTCTCCACTCCAGCAGCATCCACGAACTGGCTGTGGACCTGCCTGAGGCCCAGTGGAAGGCCTCACTCCAGGCCAAGCAGGAGATGGCCAGCCTGGGGTACTCCCTGCCCGACAAGAACTCCTGCAACAACAGTAAGTTACACTGAGAAAATGAGTATGTTAATGATGATTTGTAGGGATGTTGTTGGCCTCACAAGTGTTATTAGAGTATGTATGATAATGTGCCCAAGACATTTTTCTTATCCTGGGACATCAAAAACAAAATGAATTAGTGCATATGAAAAGCCACAAATTTACATTTGCAACAAAATGGCAATTTGGAATTTAAGCTTTTCCACCAAAAGTATCGGAAACCTTTCCAAACCCTCTGTGGTCGGGACGAGTTTGGCTTAAAAGAGTCACTTTTCCCCCAGCAGACATCATCTTGGTTTCTCCTGAAGGTTGAATGACATGTCATGAAGGAGTAGTACAGTTTAGTCATGCGATTTTCTTCCTGGGGTTTCATGATGGTACCTCTCTTCCCTCAGTCCCAGAGTAATTGCCAATCCATTTTAGCTTGACTAATATGTAAGAAAATAATCCAAATTAATTACAGCAAATTTACCACAGGATTTGTTAAAGCCACGTGGAATTCCATACTTAGGTGTAATGAGTATTGCTCAGCTGTATTTATATACATATTTATGATCTCATTTTTCCAACACTCTAACACAGATTCATTATAGTTTTTATACAGTCAATTTAATGCAACGGATCTTAAAAAAAAGCCTTTCTAATTCTCCCTGGCATTATTTTAAGAAGTATGACCACATATGATTATGTATGATAATCTCTGATCAAATTTTAAATTAAAATCTCCCCTACTGAATCATTTATTCAATTTCATGAATTGAAGTGTTGCCCTTTGTTGGTTTTTTTTTTTTTAAAATCCAATCAAAACAAATCAACTTTGTCTGTTGCATGCAAATCAGAAAGTGAATGAAGTATTCCTTCTTGAATGTATGAATGCTGAATATGCCCTGCTTGCTTAATGCTCTAACTGCATGTTTGCATGCGCTTGTGCTAACTGCCAAACACCTGATGCCACTGTGATTTTTGCCCTTTAACCCCCACTGTAGCCCTCCTTTTCATTCCTGACTACCGATTGGCCGAAGGATTGTCTAGTAGAATACCACACAACCAATCACAAGATTTCAGCACCACCAGCTCTCACAACAGCTCAGAGCGAAGCGGCAGTCTCTCAGGTTGGTTTACGCAGCAGAGAATCTTATAAAGCAAACTGGGACACTCTCTGGGGTTCTGCCGCTTGACTTTATGATTGACTGATGTCTTAATTGCTTTATTGATCTGTTATTTGCATGTACTAACCTGACATGTAAGAGAATTTTTATGAACACCGCCCTTCTCCCTCACCAGAGATGCTTTGCTCACTCAGCTCCCTCTGCTTACAGTTCATTACATGTGAATTTTGTAAAGTCATTTTTGTAGTTATATGGAGTTGTGAGTGCAATAACCCTTGCTGTAATATGTTGTATCATTGAATAGGAGTTGACAGCTTCTTGAAGCATAAAGAAACAGGACATTTAAGTCAGAGAGAAAGAATAATACTATGATCTCGTGACAGAATATAGCTGCAAGTTCTAATGCTGGGTTTCTGCCATCACTGCCAGTCCTTGTAAAGGGTTGGTCTCTGACTGTGTGAGTGAGCAGACAGGAATAGGGGCAAAGGGACTCTTTCAGACAGAATGGACCACAGACACACACACACACACACACACACACACCATTAGAGATGCTTGGCTGAGTAAAGTAGCAAAAATACCTCCCTTTTTCCCTCTTCTCCTAATGGTGGCTGACTACACTAAAACCCATGTTCAGAGAATTACAATGTCATTTATAGGACACCAAGACAGCCCTCTGCCTGCCTCCCCTCCACTCTCCTCTTTTATCTAGTTACAAGCCACTGCCTTAACTGGTCTCTAATTCAATGCTCTGGCGCACAGGGGGCTGGAGAGAAGGATGCGAAGTGGCCGTGCCTTACAGGCAGATTCTTCCCGTAGACATGGAGGTTACTGACGGACTCGGACTGAGCTTGGTACAGGCTGTAGTATAATTACATGAGATGAAGAGAAAACACATTAACAAAAAAAGACCCTGCATAATATGTCATTGATGCCTTGGGCTGATAGTTTAGAAAATTATTCCAAACTAAATTATTCATTTTCTTGCCAAGAGTTAGATAACAAGATCGGTACCACTCTCTCCTCTGTGCGTTAAATAAGCTACAGCCAAGCTTCACTTAGCTTAGCGTAAAGAATGGAACTACCACGAATCTGGCTTTGTCCTAAGATAACAAAACATTTAAATTAGTAATCTTCAGATGTGCTGGTAGGATGATTTTGTTGTCGTTTTGTCGTCAGACTGTTGGCCCTGCTTCTAGTCATTAGGATAGCTAAGCTAACTAATCTTCTCATGTAACTCTGGGCAAGATAGAAAATAAGTGTTTTTCCCTAAACATTGAACCATTTCTTTAATGAGATAAGAAGGGAAAAAACTACAAGGGAGACAGATGAATGCTGTTTGAGACACAGTAATAAAATGTTTTAATAATTCATCTCGGTCAGTACTCCTCCACCTACCCTTACATAGTAGTCCTTATCAAAATATATCATTTGATTAGTGTATACTGTATAATGGAGGTTAACATCTTTGCGTGTTTATACATAGCACTAAAATTAATATCTGACTATATGTCTTCTCTGTAGTATATACTATCCGGTGCCAGTGGTGGGAATTTTTACAAGTTAAGATTTAATCCAGACTTCAACCAAAGTAAACTCTGCGTTTGAACGAGGGAAAAGTTGAAGTTAGTGTCGTGCCCTCCCTCTAAGGGGACTGAAGGAATAATGAATGTCAGGTCTGAAGGAGGAGAGCAGGATGAAAAGGAACAGAAATAGAGCAGCTTTCATGGCAGCATGGATCTACAGTGGGGACACGAAGCTGCTCATTAAAGCGTTTCTTAGTGTAGGGGAGAAGAGGTAGCTTGTGTTCTCTGTAGCAGTTTGAGACCCTGAAGACTCACTGCACTCACAGTCTGTGAACATCCATGATTATGGGAAGTCCATGCCTTTATGGGACCTATTGTGCTCCTGCACTCTCTGTATGTGTTGCATCTTACCTTGTTATGTAACATGTTATATTTATTTTTATCTAAAAAAAAAAAAAAAAGAAACACGATGATACATGACTTTCAGTTATTCTGATGTCCTTTTCCAATGATTCTCCCACTCAGAAGCTATATCTGGCTCTTTCTAGAGTCTCTTCTCTGTGGCTTTCCCCTCAGCACTGACGCACCAATCAAAACAAAGCAAGCTCAAGGCTATGCAGCCCCACAGTTATAGGCTGGGAGCGCCCAAACCCTGGGTATAAATACCCAACTCTGAGTCTATATTTAGTCTGAGTTCCCCTTTGAAGAGAGGCCCAGTTTTGTCAGTGGAGATGGGTTCACTGTGTAATTCCTGTATAGCTCCTAGCCACAGCCTCTCTCTGTATTTTTCATATTTGGGGTGAGCTGTTGTAATTCTAGTGCCAGACCATCCTTCCCTAGAAGAGGCTCATTTACAATATTGATGGCTGGTCTTGTGTGGAGGGACTAAGGATGATTGAACAATCACGTCAGCTCACCATTTATTGGTAAAAGTCAAGCATCGCCCAGAGGTACGATTAGAAACCCAATTACTTTCAAACTATACTTACACTGTGGTGCTGCCTGTCTTGGGCTTACAGTTGTTTCTTTCATTACTTCCATTCTTTATTAATCTTATTCTGCTGACACCTCTTCTATCTCCTTATGCCTTATAGTTCCTCCCCTGCATTTTTACCATGCTCATCTTTGAAGCTCTTGTTTTTCTTATTGGTGAACAGACTAATAAAAGCAACATAATTACAATTTTTGGGACGTAAAACATTTTGCACAGTCTTTTTATTTCTCTGCTATCTGCTATCATGGCTTCTGTATGTCTCTTTTCGATGACAGTGATCTACTATTTGCTGTGCCTGAGTCAAGGCAGTTTATTAGATTACACTGGAGTGCACAATGTTACTTTGCACAAGATGCCATATTGGCAGCTTTTTTTGTGGCACAGGGAAAAGTGATCACAGGCATTTGGCAGCAAAGGCTAACCATCAAATGACAGATACAAATGTGTTCAGCAACGTTTCCCAAAGATGGCTTTCACTAGTCTGACGTCAGTTTGAGGTATTTCATGGCCACAAATTGAGTTATATATGCAAATACTGTGCTATATGTCTCCCCGCTTCCCTTTCATGTGCACAGTCTAAGAAGCATGAGAAAAAAATTGCACAACCTCCACTCTTAAAAGTTAATGGTACAGGATAGGGTTCCACAAACTGATATGCAATACAGTGTGTGATGAACTTGAAAGGTACCGTGAGGTAATGTGGGGAATTTATTATTTTTTTTTTTTTGGTGATAAATTGCCAGTTAATGACAATTACAAACAGCTCAGAAATGTAACTAAAGTTAATATCAGTAAAGTTTTGTTTTTGTTGATAAGCTTCACATAGAGATCACAAAGACTTGCTTTTAAGGTGATATGACAATCTAACAAGAGAAGTTCGTTTTTCATCAGCATGTCTTAGCATTCAGGAGTAGGTGTGTACTGTATATACCTCAATTCAAAAACAGTCAAATGTGTTTTGAAGGGAAAAAAGAATTCTTTCACAGTGACCAAATTGTATAAAAGCCAGCACTGACCTGGCTGGCAGATTTATAAAGATGGATGGGACAGAGGAGAATCTGGTGTTGGAGGGATACGAGTGGAAATGGATGGGGTTAGCGGCTCTCCGGTGTAATAAAAGAAATGAAAGTAGTAATAGACTCTCAGTGAATTCCATTAGGGACACACTGACACTACACAACCCATTCATTATGATGATGCTGTGAAGTGAGATATTTCATTGTGGAACCCAAAGCCTGGTGTTAAAAGGGACACTGAGGGATGGGTGGGGCACAAAGGTCTGTCTCAGCCTCATTTACTGCCGTTCTCTCCTGTTTCTATGGAGATTTAAGTCTTTTCAGCCAATTAACCAATGGAAGTAAGCTTTTCTTCAGGCAACCTTGAGCTTTTCTATGTAAGTGCTGACAGGCACGAGCCCATTGAAATGTTGTGTTTGAAAATGTGTATAATTTTTCAAGGGTGAGTTGAATCCAAATGCATCTGTAATCTAATAATTGGATTGAATTGAGTTTCTTTAGAAAGCACGTTCGTCACATTTGTTTGACTTTCTTTGACATTTTTCAATGACTGTGTCTCTTAAATGCATCCCTTCCTCTTTTTTGTAGGTGGAAAGGGAGGCAAGAAGAAGAAGACCAAGGCTGGTTCCAAACCCAGTAAAGCCAATGGGTCCAACTGGGCCAATGTTCCTCTGCCTCCTCCCCCTGTACACCCCCTCCCTGGCACTGAGATGGACCATTATCCCACTGAGCATCATGAAGGGGGAGGGTATGTCTGCTGCTTCTAAACAAATATGAACACAGTATTTGGATATGAGCAGAAAATGTGCTCCGAACAGACATTTAAACTTTTTTTCGGTATTATTTATTTATTTATTTTTGTTCAGCTTACAAGTGGTTGAACCTCAGATACTGAAGCCTCCCACTTTGCAAAACCTAAAATTAGTCAAGAAACCGACAAGCTGAAAGGCTGCCTGTCTGCCTGTCTATCATAACTTTCAGCTATAGCTATAGCTAAGACAATATATATATATATATATATATATATATATATATAATGTATTGTGCATTGTCCATACAAAATACTACTTCTACTAATAATATTAATAGCAATAATAATGATCTGATGAAACTTTTTTTTTTTGGAAGGTGCATTCAAATACAGTTTCTGTTTAAATATTTTATTTATTTAGGCAAATGTTTAAAACATTGCAAGATGACAGTAGAAAGCGGTTGAGCACATATGCACTTCAGCTTCCTCACCACTATCATAATATGTTTTCCTCCTCTGCCTCCCGAGTAGTAGAGAATCTGGTCACTTGCTTGCTGGAAAGAGCAAAACAGAGCTTGCCAGTGTGAGCAACACCATATACATGTGGGCAATAATAGGTTTCAGCTCTGTTTGCTTTGCTGCTAATTACTGTACTACTCAACATTTGGTGAAAAGAGAACGATCAACATTCATATTGTTTCTACAGCCACTCAGATATACACAAACAAAAACACATTCACCTACACAGGCTCCCACAAGAAAACGCATACACAGATTGCTGCAGATCAAACTATCTGCTGATCCTGTCTACAATCCATCAGATGACTTCACAGCTTGAAAATAAATGAAAGGAGAAAAAATAAAACATTGTTCGGGTGGTCTCCTGCTGCTACCAGCTCGTAGACACACAGATGGTTTCAGATTAAGCTATTTGCTGAATTCCACAGTGGGAAAAAAAAAAAAAGTCATTATTGCATTGTTTCATTAAAAAAAACAAAAAGCGGGACAGACAGAGTGAGAGATTTCTAGCAGCAGATTGTTACCCGCCTCAGAGTTTGTTCAGAAGACAAGTTATTATATGTGTTTGATGCAAAACCAGTCACTTCTTTTGTTCATATATACACTAATTACATGCCTTTTTAAAATCAACTGAGACATTTTTAACATTTCATTTAGCGTAGTGAATACAACAGAAGCTATGTTGTGCAAAGAAAACAAAGAAGGGTTAGAGGCTTATTTAAGTGTTACTGTGTCTTTGGTCCAGTACGTGACATGTCCCTTTGCTGCCATTTACAATCTGGGAGAGTCATCTGCTTTAATAGGCTATCTGGCAAATGAAGAGTCCTGTGCACTGTAAATCTGGGGCTGCTGTTAATGGCAGCAGATTAAAACAGTTATGTCCTATGGAGTGTGCACTGACAAATTTCTTTAATGAACATTTTCTTTATGGCTAGTATTATTTCAGCATGTATAAGCACAGCTATGAGGAAGTGAAGCCTGACTACCTCCATAATTCCACTCACGACTATCATATAACAAATTTTTGCCGAAGTTGGACAAGGTCACAAAGCTCTAATAGTACATAGGAATTTAGTTTTTATAGCAATAGTTTTATATTTAGTTACATCATATTTTTTAATATTATCCAGTCTCTGATTTCAGTATCTCTTTTTACATTAGGTATGAGAGTGATGGCTGGGGCCCGCCCATGCCCGTGCAGACCTACCTTCACCAGGGTATGGAAGATGAGCTGGAGGAAGAGGAGGAGCGGGTCCCCACCCCACCCATCCGAGGGGTCGCCTCTTCCCCAGCTGCTGTGTCCTTTGGACAGCAATCCACAGCCACGCTTACCCCTTCCCCCCGGGACGAGATGCAGCCAGTGCTTCAGGCCCATTTGGACGAACTGACCAGAGCATACCAAATGGACATGGCAAAACAGACATGGTAAACACTGCAGTATTAAAATTACTGGGTAATTTTTTTTTACCCTTTTAATCGCCCCTTAGTCTGTATTATATTAATTCAAGGAAGTACAGCAGTACTAGCAAAATGATTTTTTATATGCAATTATCTCATTTACATCAAAATATCTATAAAGATAAATTTTTAGAGTTGATAATATATGCCTTCTTGTCATTTTGAAATGCTTACTTTACATTCTGCGTGTATTGTGTATTGCTGCCGGGATTTGTTTTGGTCTTGCAGTATTCTTCATGTCAACTGTGTATGCAGTGGAGATAAACCCATTAATCATTTTATTTTAATGGGCCCATGCCACCACTTAGGCAACTACTGTATTTTCTTCACTCTAAGAGACACAATTTCTTACCCATGGTTGTTTACTTCCCCCACACCCAATACGGCACATTCCATTGTTGTTGTGCTCATGCAAGTCAGATGAAGACCATGCTTCATTCTGTCAGAAACACAGAGACAACGAGAAACTGGCATTCATTCATAATAGTGGAATGGGGCGGTGGGGGGGGACAGGGAAGGCTTGTCAGGAAGGAGATGTCATGTTACTCAGTAATGACTATGTTGGTTAGAGAGCATCTCTGACAACACCAGAGGGCCAGTAATTACAACCAATTCCCACTGCAAAACGCGTCAAAGACATTGCACTCCTCAAACAAACGCGGCTGTCAGCAGAGCAGGCTGCCACTGAGGTGACAGCCATGTGTCGACAGGCCTGGAGAGAGCGTGCCTTTGTACCCTCTACACCAGCAATTAGTGGGTTATTGTGTTAGCATGCAAGTACCGTCGTGGAATTAGTGGAATTGTTCAGATTTATTCAGTGCTGCACATGTAAAAGAGGCCTGTAAAATTAGCTCCCCAGTTCCACATACATCCTTATTTTTTCATCATCCTGTGGCATAGAAACTACTAAATATTTCCTTTGTTCGCCATTCCTCCATCCTCACTGATATATGCTGTATGTTCATGCCTGTAGAGTCATGTATATTGTATGTATATACACTATGTAGAGTAATATGTCTTCCTCTTCCCAGGCACATGCAGGTAGGCTCACTTCCTCCCCAGGCTCCAGCTCCTCCAGTGGGCTACGTGTCGAGCACAATGGTTTCTGACCTGGAGACAGACCTGCCTGATGAGGATGAGGAAGAGGAGGAAGAGGAGGAGGATGAAGGCTACGGAGCCAGGCATCCTCGCGGCATTGAGCACACACCAGGGTCTAGCATGGACAACCTGGACAGCTCTTTAACAGGTAAGGCTTTTTTATTGCGCCCTGTGGCTGTGGCTATTTTTTGTTAATCATATTGTAATTGCATTTAATTTATTTTATTTTATCGTGCAATATCTGTTCACATATTGCATTATTATTTTAGACACTCATTAATCAGTATTGCACATTTTGTTCAAATCCATGTTTGAAATTTTAAATGCTTGTCTCCAAATGGAAAAACGTGACAATTCCCACTGTCATTACATGTCTTAGTAAATGGATTGTTGTTCATGACATGTTCTTAATCAGTCTACTCTGCATACATTTTTATGTTAACATGCTTACTGAGTGTCCCTTAATCAAGTTTTTTAAGCACTTTTGGCAGACTCTGGGGAATTATAATTATCATTTCCAAAAAGAGATAAGAAAGTCCATGAATTTTAAACAGGATAGTGAGAGGGAAATTAAGAGGAAGGAGCAGCGTGGTGAGCAGGGGAGAGTGACTGTGATTTAACTCACACACACCTCCGGAGCCTGTACCACCCATATCTTCCCGAGGAGATTTGAAATAAATTTCACGTGCAGCATATTCCATTCCACACTGGCGGCACCATTTCCATTTTTACAACTCACTGAAAACTTTTACAGCCGTCTGTCAGGGGGACATATGAAGGACACGACATTGCAGCAGCAAGAGCTGGGTTCTGGACTGCTGCTCTCATACTGACCAGGCCACACTGTTCATCTGTAAACTAGACAGTAAAACTGGAGGGATGAAAGTATGGCATTCGGCTGTTGTGCAGTGCAGGGACAAGTTGTGATGCAAAATGCTGGTGTAGTGCAGCCCTGTGACACTGCGTATCTGTCGAGTCATCCAATATAATCTGTGAATCCTAAAATATAAAACCCATATTGGGAAATTTATGGGTGAAAGAAACAGGGAGTGAGCAGAAAATATACTCTGTCTGAAGCTAGAGGAGCTGAGCCAGCTGAGAGAGGAAGCATGAGAATAAGAGGGTTGTCAGTGCTGCTTGTTGGTCTATCCTGTCAGTGGTGGCTCTAAAGAGTAGTTTTCCATGGGATGATGGAACAGTGGTTTTGGTAACGCTGACACATGCTACTGCTGATGTATTTGGAGGAATATAAAGCAGCAACTGGGCCCTAATCTAGTGCATCTCTCCTCCACTGTATTACTCTGAAGACAGCACTATTTCTTCTTATCTCTCTGCAAGTCTGCCTCGCACCCCATCGTCTGACAGCACAGACACGGTCCCAGCTCCAGGGTTAGTCTTTGGGAGAGAGGGAGGATATGGGAATCCCCTGAGATTTATTGTGGCCACCATTTTGAGGTTGTGTAAATAGGGGAGGGTAGGAGTGAGAGTCCTGCCAAGCCCCGCTTGATAGATTTGTCATTGTTTTAATAATATGGAAATAGGTCTGTTTTCATAATGTTACACCAAAGGCCAGTAAATCAAACATTTTCACTGATGCCCCAGAAAAAAAGAAAAACCACCAGCCTTCTCCTTAGGGACCATTTTTCACCAACAGACCAGTCTCCACTGGCTTTTCAGTGTATTATTCTATACTCTGAGATAATACAACACATTTTTTAGGAGATAAATGTAAATCCCGATGTTGCGGTAGGTGCTGAAGAGCCATGTCTTGAGCCTGAGCCAGAGAGATGAAATGAACACATAGGTATTACCTGACTTTGTGTGCAGGTGGCATATGTCACGTGAAGCTGAGATGCTGTAGCATTGAGGCTGTTCCTCTTACACTGACCTGAAAGCTGTGTAGTTCTGGGTGATTACTCTCCCATAAAGCCTTGTCAGGCTTGTGAGGAGCAGGGTCACGTCTCCCAGTGGCAGGTAGAGACGCCTGCTCGTCAAGGGGAATGATTCTCCAGCTTAATGACATGCAGATTAGGGTTTCCGTCTATATAAATCAGTTTTAGTGGCAGGAGGGACCTGGCTTGGGTTTTACTGGCCCCCCGACCCTCTACCATTTATTGGTCTTGCACTATCGTGCATGCAGCATGGGAGGTGTCAGCCAGTGGATTTTAGAGTATAGGGCTTGGCCCATTGCTCTGGTTCAAGACACGATAAAACATCAGAGCCGTAGTGCAAACCTTGGTCTGCAGCTACAGAAAAAAATCCACATTTCTTGGACAAAAAGAAAACTAGATTGAATTTTTATCAAATTATGTTACAATGATCACAGTTTGATTGGACTGCTATTTCTGAGATTAGAAGTGCTCCAGAGGTTCAGCAGTAGAAAGTGGCAGTTAGTGCAACTGAAAAGTCAGTCTGTGATGTGATTTGCTGAGGCAGTGTTCCTTCGCTGAGCCGGAGGAGTTGGAAGCTTCAGTGCTTTGGCTGGCACTGCCTATACTTCAATATCTGCTCTATTCTTTGTGGGAGGATTGGACCCAGCGGAATTGCTGTCTTTCTTTCTTAGAGAAAAACTCTTAGAAAAGAATTTCAAAGAAAATAGCTCGGCAAGATGGAGGACTCGAAGTAGTTACCGCCTTGGATTTCAGTTAGTGCTGTGAAAATGGGTTGTATAAGGCCTTCTCTACTTTATGCAAGCTTCTATTTTATAGAAGCTTGCATTAATCTGACAGAATTTTTCTGCAGTAGGAACGAAAAGCTGTTGCAACTTGAGCCGTCGAAGGTGCAATTCCCTGAAGTCACATCCAGTGACTGAGTAACCACCTTTTTGAGACAAATGGTTAAAGATGAAGAGAGTCACAGATGGGGACGGTGGAAAACTCTTTGAAAAGATTTTCCCAATGCATCTGGATAATAATATAAAACTAAAATCATGTTACCAAGTTCATGTGCGTTTGTGAATGTATCATATCTTTTGAATAGGGAAGTAGACCAAACTCTTCTAACTGCACCCAACATATTTGTGAGTTTTCTGAACTCTGCCAACCACCCCGCAGAGGATTGTGCTTCTTTTTGTATCATACTGACCTTTTAATATATCCTGCTGCTAACTTTTTGTCCCCATCGCACCCTCTACAACCTTTACCCTCACACCTCCAGATCTCTGTTACACCAGTCTGTTCAGTCACATCACTCTTGCGTTCTGTGTGAGGGAGGGTTAGAGTGTGTGTGAGCAGAGCACTTGGGTTTGTGCCACTTGAGCAAAGTCTGCCAAACCAGTCCCACTGAAAGCTGTCACATTAGCCGACTGTTCTCTGTGTTTTTGCTTGCCAAAGTGGCATATTTTTATTGGCACACTGATGCTTTTTATATTTAACGTACTGGCCTAGCTTTTTGTGTGAAGAAAAAAAGTGAAGCATGAAGAAGCACTTACAGTAGCACAGATACATAAACGAAAAGGCAAAACTCTTAGGATATGTATACATCTTTCCTGTGTGTGCACTTCAAATACGGTTTGTAGCATGTATAATGGGACATTGACTTATTATCTAATCTTTTAATCATCTTTAAAGTAACAAATTTGAGTACACATGTGAGTAGAGGTGTCTAAACTACAGTAGCTATTAGTGGTCCATCTTGATTTTCTGTTCTGATTTTAGTCTCTTTTGACAGCGGTGGCTGTGCATTTTTTAACAGGAATTAAAAGAAACCGCGTGTGCATACTACCAGGTGTTTGATTCAATACATTGTATTGTGAGATGCTTCATCTGTGTCACCTGAGGCAGTTTTGTTGCTAACTCTGCTCTACACAGGTGTGCTCATTCTTCTCTATCAAAAGAAGAGCAAAATCAGTTGACGCAGTCCTGCTGTTCCACTGTGTACTATCTGGTGTGTGTTTGTGTGCACACGTGTGTGTGTGTGTGTGTCGGTATGGGATTTATGTTGTGCTTGTGTTTGTACCAGATGAAAGAGGACAGGCCAGAACAGAATTACAACACAAAGGCAGTCACCTGCAACAACAAAAATTCCCTGCAGCAAGTTCAAAATCATTTAAGTGCAGGACGTTGATGTTGCCTCCTTTTTATAAGATCACTCAATACATTCATCCATCTAAATGTAAAATCGCAGCACAGGTGTTCAGAATGTCAGATCATATGTGCGTAAAGGTTATGGCCACTGAAATAAACATGATATGATTGAAGTTTGAGTGGTTTAAAATGTGGAAAATGAACATATTCATTCACACACGTCTTCACACATTCTTACATACTCACACACATTGGCTGAATCCTGTGGTGTTCCACAGGGTCCATGGTGAATGGGTGGGGCTCAGCCTCGGAGGATGACCGTAATTTCTCCAGCCATAGGTCCAGTTTGGGCAGTTCGTCTGACGGCTCCATCTTTACCCACTGCAGCTTTGCCCAAGCTCTCGTGGCCGCTGCTGATAAGGCAGGCTACCGCCTAGAGGGCACTAGCCTCAGCAAGAGAGGTTGGTGTGTGGAGACCAGCTACCCACTGCTGGACTGGAACTTCTATCAGAGGCAGATGATTTTTTCGGTTCTGCTCTGATTCTTCCTCCTGTCATCCGTTGGCTAATGTTTCCTCCTGTAATGTTGGCTCGTGATTTCCTCTCTGCTGTTTGTGCACGCTGTGCCCAGGTTATGCATGACATCTGCTGTACATGGCTGGACTGCTCATATCCCCTATCCTGAACTTTTAACTCTACAACTCATCAGGCTTTGCACTGGCTTTCTTGGGTTCCTTGAGTAATAACTTGGTGATGTGTTCTACTTGCAGTCTTTTACAGGCATCCACCAGCGTGTTTTCTCTTCTAATGAAAACTGTTGTTTTCTAATAGGTTTCTGAACCTTGATTGATAGCCTCTACCTTTCTTGATTACAGCCTCAGCTCCACTGTCTAGGTGTTGACTTCACGTCTTTATTAACCAGCTGCTCTGTGGTCCTGTTTCCTTTTCGCAGGTAAAGGCTTGTCCCACAGGCCTCGGCCCAGCAGTCCATTCTCAACAGATGGCAGCACAGTCGGCACACACAGCTTGGGCCACCAGAGGGCCACCAGGCCCACGCGCAAACCCCGAAGCCAGGGCACAGCACCCCACCGGAGAGATGCTGCTGCAGACGGTGAGGCAGTGACTGACAACACATTTTAAATAGTTTATGTGCAAAATTTCCCAAAACATCTGTTTTATAAATAAGATAATGTTATATTGATGTGTATATAATAATGTAACTTTCCTATAATATAATTGTGGATGGAAATGTGTCTAGATATGATCAGAGTGATCAGGTTTTACAAACATTTTATAAGCGGTTTATGGTTTCAGTTGATTGATTGTGTGGTTTCCTGTTCGGCACAGACCTACCTCCTCCCCCTGAGCCTCCTCCCTGTCAGGGGCAGGGTCGTATCCAGGGGGCTCGCAGCATAAGCAGCATGGTTCCCCCCATAGATAGGAAGGCTTCATCTTTGGAGCGCTCACCAATGTCAGGAGCCCTGACTGGGCCGGATGATTTGAAGGGCTCCATCGACAGACAGGCACGCACTTCTTTGGAACATCATCGCCAGGCTCAAGACAGACTGGGCTCCATGGACCGAGCTGATGATGGGCGCAGGGGACACAAAACAGGTACAGCCGAGACAAGACTGCAAATGTACTTCAAAGGTTTTGAAGTACTGTATGTTATTATAAGCTAAAGAATTAAGCTGCTGGAACTTTTGATCTACTTGGGGAATTACCAAACTTATTTGGAAATCCATCCAGTGGTTGTCAGAAAAGTTTAATTTGTACCAAGTGTTGAACTGACAGATTCACGGACAGATAATAGATAGAGTCTTTCTGCCAGCAGTTTAAAAAAAATTCAGGGAAGTCAATCACCTATCCATTTAGAGCCCTGCACAATTTCCTCTTTTATTTTGCTTATTTACAGCAATTCTAAGGAAATGAAACATGTTGGTTTCACAACCTAAACAAGAGGAGATGTTCCTATTCATGACTGAAGTATGTGTATTTAAATAACGAGATAATTCATTGATTACAACAGTAAAACAAGGGCACAGGAGTTGCTGGCTTAGCAACTAACTGGAGGTTTTCTCTAAAGTTCTTGTGTTGAAGTTAGCTTTCATGCTGCTATGAGACTGGGCTCCCATGAACAGATTGCACTGTCTGCCACTTGCTCTGGTTTCCAGAATGCCCCCTCAGCCCTCCCTCAGCCTCCCCAGTGCCCCTGTAACTGTTGCCAATATGGGTCCGCTCCGCTCCAAGTGAGGCAGGAGGCCCGAGCAACTGAAATGCACTCTAATCACTCCGGCTTTCTTTTCTCGCACAAACAGCAGCCACTCTACACTCCATCTGTGTGTCTCTGCCTTCATGCGTATGTGCGTGTCTGCGTGTGTGTTTGTTACCATTAGAGATCTTCATGCTGTGTGCCCTTCTCTCTTTGTGCCAGAACTTTCTGAGACAGTTAATCTGAGACTGTGAGACAAAGACAGGTGCCACAATCAGCATCTTTACAAAAAAAAAAAAAAAACACCCTTAGGTGAATTCCCATATGTGTCAGAGTGCTGACTGATTCACAGTAGAGTCCACTGAGGTTGGGGCAAACTCTATTACAGTCATTAGCGGAGCAGTGGGGAGCGGTTTGATGAGATTTCATGCAACGACGGAGACTGCTGAGGGTCAGTGTTATGCTGCCCTGCAGCAGGGGGCACCACAGCAGCCAGTGGTCCCTCTGTTATTGTATTTACCCCCTCATAAGGCTGGTAGCTGCAAGGCCATGTGTGAGGCTGAGAGTCCTCTCTGTGGCACGCCCTGGCATGGTCTGTTGGCACTGCCACTCTGCAGATGTCAGGAGGAAGGGGGTTGGGGACTGCAAAGTGCTCCCTGTCTCCGTGCATCAGATGTTAGATGTGTTTCGCTGCAACAATAAGTCATGTGTTGTGTCTGCTTTTCAAATTTAAAGTATGCCTTGTGATCCTTCTTTGTGTTCTCAGAGGACGGGTGCCTGCCATACAATAAACCATCCTTCCCCTCCCCTGGTGCCCACAGCTCATCTGGCACCGCCTCCTCCAAGGGCTCGACTGGGCCACGCAAGACCGACGGTCCACGACAGCCACACCAGTGGACCGCCACAGAGCACGCTGAATTCCTGGGCGCCAATGGGCAGGGACAGTTTGCAGGAGAGTTATGTGAGTAATGCAGTAATTTGATGTTTTAGTGCATGTATAGTGGAAAAAAAGTTTTGTTGTCCAACAATTCTCCATAATATGATCACAACCCCTTCTTGCCAAACAACAGTTTTATCCAGTCTGTGGGAGGTCAGTGCACTTGGCTGCTGTTAGCTGAGAAATACTTTCAGCACAGATATATTAATTAGTGAGCTAGGCGTTGATAAGCATACATTTTGTTTTACAGTCTTTTAGCCTTTTGCTTATATTTATTTAGCTTGATATAACATCTCTGCTCTGTGTTTCTGTTTATTGAGAGATAATTTTAGGTGTCAAATTTATTGGTCAATAAAACTGATACTGATTGATACTAAACTAAGCTAATCAAGAGATGTGAGACATGAGAATTGCTCTCATATAATTCTTAGAAAGAAAGCAAATTTTGTAAAGTTGAAATGTATCTGTGAAAAAAATGTTATTTCTCAGTTTTGAAACTTTTGTTCTCCTTGCTTCCACAGAGTGATCTGCCTGGGATGTGAACTGGAGTAAACCTGGTCTGTCCTCAAAAGAGTGGTGCCTCATCAGTTGGGGCAACGAACTTTGTCTTGGGAAGGAGTGCAGCAGGTGGCACTAAAGAGAAAAGCAGCGTCACAGAACTGTAAATGTGATGTATAGACACAGACATACTGTACATCTCACTATGTTTTTGTCCTCAAGAAAATATTTTCCACCTCCTACCTTACTGTAATTTTGTTTTTGTTAAAAAAAGGCAAGTAAAAAAGAAAAAGAAAACATCTATATGAAAACAAATTTTCTGGTAACTGTCCTTGGGGGAGGGGAAGGGAATTTTGTTTCTTGTAAATATATTATTTGACTTGTTGTTGCATTGCTATGCAAGCCTAATTCATTCTGAGCTTTTTTATTTCCATATACAGGAACAGTTGGTTTTATCTGGTTATTTGTATTATATGTGAATTGAGTGGCTGTTGTGCCATAAAATAATTGTTTTATAATCCATTGTTTGTTAATAGTTACCATTAATTATTATCATTATTATTAATTATTGTTTTTGCACTGCAATTTTTGGTGATAAGCACAAAAACATAGCTCCTGCTGACATGAAGAACCGGAAGAATATGTGAAGAGGAGTTTCTGTACTGTAAAGTAAAGAGAAGAAAATTATATACTAATGTACAGAGAGATATTAAAGAGTAAGGCTTTGCTCATACAGCAACAAATAAGGCACCTGTTTCCACAGTTTAGACTAATCGGGTGGCAGACACATAAGGTTCCAGAGGGTCAGAAGCGCAGATATGAGGCTGGACAAATTCTGCATTTAGGATACTGTATTACTTTAGGTGACTGAGCTGATTATTTAATTCCTAATAAGCTACCCTAAAACAATAGTTTGTTATCAGAAACATTTAGTGCTCTTTTTTTTTTTAAATACAAGATTCTCCATACGTTTAAAGTCTTGTTTTTTGATTTGCTGCCAAATTTTACAACAGGGTGTTTACACACTTCTATCAGTATAATAGCACACTAACCATAAAACAGTCAAAAGGGATGGCGGCAGTCAGTGAAATCTATCTACAAGCTGCAGTTCAGTCAAAGCACTTATAGAGGCAGATTTATGATACTTCTATTGCCTTAATAGGTAAGCAAACATCACAAACAAAGGAGTATTTCTTGTGATTAGTATGATGATACTCCTAAAGCTACCTTAAATATCTGTGGAGCAACAAAATGTGTTTACATCTTTTATGTTTTAGATTGTATGTCTTTAGTTCCACCATTTCAATCTTGTTTTCTTTTTAGAGCACTTACTCTTTTATGTTTGTTCTATTATCTGTGCTACAGTATCATCCAAGAACACACTGACCCGTTCTGTCCAGTTAAGTGCTGCTAAAAGTAGGTCATCTGTTAAAGCAGTTGTTGCTCTAAAGGTCGGTGCCTCGGTTACTAATACACTATGATCAGCACAGTCTCGTGTCAATAACTCTGAGAAGAAGTGATGTGTGTACGATTTAAATTGTAGCTTTGAGTCACTGTTTGGAAGTGATGATGGAGAAAAGCCTTGTATACTAACAAGCAGGTCCCACTGCCTCCATGTCTACAGCCACCGTGTGGAGCAGAACACTTTCTATCTGCCTGACCGCCACAAAACACACACTTGTCATCCGTAGCTTTTGACTTCTCAGCCTCTGAATCTCAATTTTTTTTTGTCTTTTCAGACAAAGTTTTTATTTTAAGTTTTTTTGTTTTTTTTTTTAAATGAAAAGCTTGTTTCTTTGTATGCCTTTTATGGACTCCAAAACGCTGCTTAAAACAATGTTTTCAATATTAATGTTCAGGATTTTTGTGGTTCAATGACTGTTTGTTTTGTCTTTTTTTGTACTGCTAATGTTGATAAAAGGGGGGGTGGAAACTAAAGGCCGTCAGATGCTGTTGTACTGTTGTCGTTATGCCATTGTCATTTTATATCATCCACCCAGTGGCCAGTGTTCTGGAAATGAGGTGCAAAGAGTATCTCAGGTTATTTTACATTCTGGTGGTGTTTATGTATGTGTATATATCTGTATATATCCATACGCATCTCCACTTGATTATGCCATTCCATTTTCATTGACAGAAATATCCCTCTCATGTCCGATTCTGTCGTCCCCTCTTTTCTTTCCTGCTGTGGATTTTGACCCTGAGTATAATGTGCTGGTTCATCCACCTTAAGACAAGATGTCAGTAAAAGAACATACCAAATTAAGATTGATATTTCTAATGTCTAAAGCGTTTTAGTGTCTCTTTCATACTCATTGTTTTCTTTTAAATCACAGTGTCGTTTTTGTATTTATTAAAATGATAATAAAAGTATATTGTGAAATATGCATAAAGATTTGTGGAATATAAAACGTGTTTTTTTGTTCCTTGTTAAGTTTGCTGTCGGAGGCGAGCAGCGAGGCCATAAGGAGATGACAGGCACACTGTGCTCACAGCACGGTGAAATGCCGGGTCAGTAGTTGTCTGAGTCACTCTTTGTCCTGCATGTTCACCGCACTGCTCCTCTCATGTCAAAACGAAAGAAATTTAAACATTTTTGAACACAAGGAGCAAAAATGCTCACAATTTGCTTGTCAAGACAATAGAGAAAACGTCTTTTTGGAAGGATGAAAGTACTTTAGCTTTCCCTCTCTTTTGTTCATTTTCTCAATATTGTTGATTCTTTGTAGCCTATCTGTGTGTTGCCTTTTTGCTATAAAAGAGGATTAAAAATGACAAAAAGAGAAAGTTGTTGGGTGAAGTCTTTCTGTACAGTATGGGGGGGTGAGGTGACGCCCCGATCCAATGCCATTTCTACAGTACAGTACAATACATTCTGCTTTTCTTTTTTTTTCTGTAAACCACCTTCTGTATTCACTTGCATGTCCTTGTCCAAGAAGAGAGTGGATCAACAAAATAAACTTTTACAGTCTCATTCCCATGTCCTGTAAGATAAATCCTTGTTCTTTTCTTTTCCTTGTACCTGGATCAATATCAAATAAAATATTTTTGAAAAATGAAAATGCCTGAAGTTTGTCCTTGATAGAAAGACTTCTGTACAGGGAAATGGACGGGTCCAGTTAGGCTGCAAAAAAAACAAATAATACAGGTCAGTATTTATCACTTATCTGTAATAGTTTTTGTAGGCTACTCCCTTACGCTGTAGCTGACATGAAAAATGCCAAGTTTGCCCGTTTCACGTTTGACTCAGCAACGTGTATAGTTATGTTGCGCTGTGTGTGTATATGTGCACTAGAGACACATAGATTACTGTGTGTTTGTGAGTGAGCTCCTGACTCAGCTGTGCTTTTTATGTCAAACCAAGCCCAACCTTGATCTTTCTAGAGGAACAGCTTCAAACACAAATCCAAATCTCCTAATCACTAAGACGGGCTGCTTGCTTTCAAGTTGTCTTGAAAAGAAATGAAGCAAAACTGGATGTATATTAGGAACAGCTTCTGTATCAGCACTACGTGCAAATGCAAATTAACAAGAAAAAGCTTGTGTATTCTCCATTAGTTTCCATATTCCTTATGACGTATCTGCTGCTGCTACATTATTTAATTGTCTGTTGAGCAGCACACTGTGTAAGTTACCATCAGCCTCTTCCACCTTACATGTATGGAATAGAGCAGCTATACTGTTGAAGAGCGGTGGAAAATCTGGGGACTCAGTCAGTGGTTAGGACTCTTGTTGATACCTGAACCTCAGTGTTTGGAAGAGTTGGTGGTTTGGTCTGAGATGATGGGTCATCTCTCCTGCACGGCCAGCCGTGGCTTAGAGGTTGGAGAAGCGACTTGTGATCGGAGGGTCACCGGTTCGATTCCCCCACCGGACGGGCAGGAAAAATTTGGGTGTGGTGGAGTGATTAATGCGAAAAAATGCTTCCCCTCTCCATTAGCTGGCTGATGTGCCCTTGAGCAAGGCACTTAACCACCAATATGCTCCCCGGGTGCTTGATGCTGCCCACTGCTCCTGTGTGTGTTTCACTGCATGTAATTTGCTGGGTGTTGCATGTGTGTTCAACTAAGGATGCGTCAAATGCAGAAGACAAATTCAGTGTGTGTATGTAAAAATATCTATACTGCCAATAAAGTGATTCTTATAAAACTGTCAACCCTAAATGGCCTATTTCTCTACCTTCCAGAGGGCCAGCTGTTTGACTGTGGGATCTGGACATGATGATGGAGGCTCTGCAGCAGGAGCCATTTGAGCTCCTACAAATGTATTGGCTGTTATGCCTGTCTCGCCAAGTTTGTTTTCTTATGGGCCAAAAAAGTGGCAGAACTACATATCATTTCATTAATTAGGGAGTGCTACCTAATGTTCAAGTTTTAAATTTAATGGGCCCCGTGGCTCTCTTGTCAAAAATCTGTGCAGCTGCTTCATCACACTAGTTTGTGGCCAGATATCTGGTAGAACCCAGCATGACACAACCAGGTACATCTAATGCACATGCTTCTTAGGTCCAGTCTTCTGGCCAGAGGGGGGTCGGGGTTTGCTTTTGTTTTTTGTAGTTTAACTGTTCCCACAAGTTCAGAACCCCCAGGTGCAGGCTTTACCATCAGATAAGGTAGGCAACTGCTGGGGCACCTAGCTAAGAGGGGCCCCCAGTGGCTATAGACAATAACATGATAATATTATCATCCATAACCAATATCATGTTTATATATAAAATCAGAAAATGCCTTGAATATGATTATATTATCTCCTTATGCACCCTCATCCAGATTAGTTATTCAATCAATTCCAAGCATGTGACCTAATTTCATGTCAATTTTGGTGCAAAGTAAATAGTCAAGAAATGCCTCCCATAACTAAAACGTTTTTAACTTGTAGTTATTCCAAGCGAAAAGGTAGGCTAGAAATTACAGTAGTTGGGAAAGTTCACTTCAATTCAAAATTTTGAACTAACTTCAAAGTTCCAAAAATGAACTACTTCATAGTTCTTTTTTTTTCTTCAATAAGCTGCTGCGAGCTATTATTTGTCAAAATTATTGCCACAGCCCATAGAGAACCACAGACAGCAATTATTTTATTATTTTTTATGTCAGATTCATCTTTGTATCAAACGCCATAGAGCCTGAGCGGTCCGAGCTTGTGGTACCTTCGTCCACGCTCCGTATTTTGATGACGTATTTGATAGTGCGACAGGTATGACAGCTGTTGCCAGGTTGGGTGGTTTTCCCGCTCCATATTAAGGGCTGTGTTTAGCGTGGGAAATCTGGCACACTCTTGAACGAAGTTGTACTGTGAGAGGGCGCCGTTCATAAACGTCAGAATGAACGCGTCCACAATAACGTTCACCAAGCGGAAATACAGCACGTGCAGTTCACGTTCGCCCAAAATATGAACGAGTTCATGAACAACACTGGGTTGTTGTGAGGTTTCAGAAAAAAAAAAAACCCTACTGCGTGGAAAATCAAATACACATTATCATCTCACAAATGCCATGGATACGTCCAGAGTATGATGAGGGTAGAACCTTTGGAATAAGGTAAGACAATTTACTCTTTATGTTTGAAGAGCAGCAGCTCTGTTTATTCTCTGGTCTGGCTGTATATGTGTAATTGACTGACAGGTTTCAGTATGTTTCCATGTTGTTTTCATGCTGAGTTATCACATTCCTCAATGACATTGTTTGCTATGAATGACTTGCCTGCAGCAGATATTCATGGAAGGTGTCTAATAGTGTGACTTTCTTGTGCTGGACATTATCTGGTTCAGGTTTAGGTTACAAACTGGAAGACTTTCAACATGGGTCTTGTTGAAAAGTTGTGGAAATTTAGAGACAGAAGTTATATGGCTTTCGAGGAAATTGTGGTAAACGACTGAATGTTTTCAGCAGCACCAGTGAAACTTGATGTGTGATTTCTTTTCTGGCGACATTAAGATGGTGTCATTTTGTTCCATGATGAGTGATTGAGATTTTAAACATTGCACCGTAATTTATGTCTGTTAAACAAGAGAATCTGTTGGCATTAATGAATAATGACATCTATAAAGCTGCCCAGTGAAGCACACTTTCAGCTTTCTTAGTCAGTTCCTCATAAATGTCAACTATCACTCATTTTCTGTTTGTTGGCTCTCCTCTTACGCTGGCTTTCTCCTAGCTGTGCTCTTGCTGGCCCTCCTCCATCTGAAAAACATGTTTATGCAGAAAAGCAAGAACCAAGGCTGACATTTTGGGGTGTATTTGGAGGACATTAAAGAGTTTATTTATGCACTTGTTTAAAGCATCAGCATTTGAACTGATGGTGCAGTGGGAGAGCCTGCTTTGTAGACGGAAAGTCGCAGAGCGCACAGTTTTTAAAAATAGGCTCCTGCTCATCAGTGCAAACCAGCTTATTTACACTTGTTTACTTCGGTGTCAGGTTTAATTTTAGTTGGATTTAATTCAATCCATATGTGAGATTGCACCGCTTACATAGGTGATCTTTTCTTGCCTTCCTTTGCACTGCTGTCACTGTTATACTTTCCCAGTTTGAAGCACGTGCGTATATTTTAAAACCTTGTTCGAAACCATTATAAATCACTCACATTTGGCAATGATCAGTTTTCAGCTATCAAGAACTGTTTGTCTTTGTCTGTCCTGTGTACCCCTGTATGAATTCTAGAAAAACGTCACGTCCAGTTGCCTAACAGAACTATTCAACCCAAAGATTTTCTTACATGATTTTTAGAAAACCAGTTTCCTACTAAATTGGGAATGACTTTGGAGGTATTATTCTGCAATGTAAGGCCATTAATGCAAAAAACAGTAATGTTGTGTGAATAGCTCATTTTCATGATATTTCTCTGCTATGGTTGGGGGGATTTGCATTCATATTTATAGAAAAAGTTAAACGATCTATCCTGACCCTTTAAACAAACCCATCAGTGCGGACTAGGCAGGAGCTGCTCCCATTTCACACCTCTTATTCTGCCTGTGCCTGGGGGGGCAGGACGAGTAATGACTGCTTCGCTCTTTGCCAACAAAGCAACTTTCCCTCTGCACTCCCATCTTTTATTTCCAACTGTTTACCAGTGTGCACTCATCCACCGCTTCCTCATTTCTCACCTTTGCCAGGATGTGCAGCAAATATGCAGTTTGCGGTGATGCACTTGTTTGTCTGTGTACTCCCAGACGCCTGCGCTTTCATACGGTTGTATGATTGTTGCATCAGACATCGGTGGAGGTGGTCTGTAGAGAGAGCAAAGGCCGGTTAGCCAGGCTGAAGGAAATAAGCTTTGCTCAGCAAATACATACTGCAGTAAGATACAAGTTATCAGGGTGTGAGTGAGTCTGCATATGTGTGTGTGTGTGTGTGCTTTGATGTCTGTAGCAGTGTGTTTGCACTGGGAGAAAGGAGCTGCTGAGTATGTGCTTGCATATATCTGTGTGTGTGTGTGTGTGTGTGTGTGTGTGTGCGCGCACGTGTGCTGATGAAAGGAAGCAACTATTGCTCTTGCTGCAGAATTTTTTTCCCCTACTGCTTTTCCTCCCCTTTGTTTCAGCACGGGTGACAATGAGTGGAGGTTAGAGGGCAGCAGTACCAATGCAACACCATTCATCACATATGTCAAACAGCTAGACCAGCTGCTGGGGACAAGCTGCAAAAAAATTAGCATTTCATCGCTCGCTCTCTTTCTCTCCTACTCTGTCTCTCCCTGTCTGTCTCAGCCTTTATCTCTCTATATATTTCCATCATAGCTCTACATTTGATAAATGACTCCAGAAGCCGCATAATTTTCCACCTGTTTGGATGAAAACGCTGAGTTATTGACCAACTCTTTCATATATTGAGCTTTATGTCACAAAACAGACTAGTCTGACTAGTTGCATGCAGTTCTTTGGTAAGACTACCGTCCCTTTGCTGCTGTGTAAATGATATGCAGAGTAATTCGTTTGGCCGGCCAAGATGGACACTGTCTGAACATTTATGTTCATGAGTGATTAATTCTTCCTTGGGTTTATTAAATGTGGTGTGAGGTTTCTGTAAATGTCTTGTTTTGTGCAGCAAACAGCTATTTAGTTTACAGTGAATTAAAACAAAGCAGTAAATGCTCATATTGGAGAAGCTGTAACCTGTGAATGTTGGGCCTTTTTGCTTCAGAGCTTACTAAAATGATTATGTGATTATCAGAATAGTCTCTGATTAATTTTTTGTAGTTGAATCAATCAACTGATGGTCTCAGGTCTGATCTTTTCCTCCATAAATATTCAGCTCCTGTACAGATGCTGTGAACTCAAGTCTTCCTTTTTACGCTTGTAACTACAGTGATTGTGTGCTGGGCTCTGAGTGCTGTCAAAACACAGGTGGTCTACTAGCCAGTACTGTGCCTGAATGCATTCTGTGTTGACAAACCGAAAACAGGAGTGTGAGTTGTTTCCATCATATCATATACCTGCTGCTTTGTGTAACATTCAGCACAGGTTCTTATGATCTGTTTCTTCCGATGCAGTTCAGTCTCATATGATTGGGCCTCTTTGGTGCCCTGCTACTTTTCAATGTTGCTTTTATAAATTGCATATTAACGCGCCGATTACTGGACTCCTTTGATAGTTGTCGAGTGCAGCTAATTGGCAATCAACCTAATGCGAGCTAGAAATGTGTGTTATTCTGTTCTAAGACTTGTGATTTGATTTTTGTTTGTACGTTATTGAAGTTTAAGTCATTTTGCATGTGATGTTTTCATTACCCTGTCTGAAAGGATGGATAAATAGATAAACAGATAGATGTTGAGTGGACATTACATTTCCCCTCATTTCAGAAGGGTCTGTTCATTTTAGAGGTCAGCCAACAGTGAATTTTCAAAGGTTGACTGAACAGTAACAATTGAAGAGTAATTGGCTGATGTCAACACCAAGCCTCCTGAAATAGATTTGACACTCTAGGAAATGAACAGTCTTGTTTTTTTTTTTTACATTTTTTTATTAAAAACTGGATAACTATTGATGCTAACATCGAAGGAAAAGTAATAACTAATTAAAACTGAAACTGAGTTCAGGCGAGATAGTTCGTAAAACATCTTATCTGCACTGATTAATCAGTGCACTTCTAATTCATTAATGCTGAGAGCAGAGGTGTCCACGAAAGATTTTATTCAACAGAAGAAAACTGTGGTCGCAGAAAAACAGTCGTGTCTTGTAATGGTTTCGAGATAATGTAAAAGATGTTGGAAAGAAACTACTGTATGTGCGCTTTTACTCTGCTTACTGAAATAATTATATATGAATGATTATACATTTCAACTAGATGTTTTAAAGATCTAAGTACACTTGTCGTACCCTGACAGAGGGTAGCAGTGTTTTTGAGATTTAGGTGCAAAGCATCCTGTTCCTGTGGGCTTTCAGCATGCCATTGGCTGCTAGTGAGATGGCTTGATGAACAATCTCTTAATCAAAGCGTAATTGTTTAGCATGATCCTGAGTGACCTGCATAATGGAACCCCCTCCCCTCCCTTTGATTAATGATGTGTGTTAACGAACACAGTGGGAGACACCCCAAAACCTTGTCTGACTCTTGTTAATTAAAGGCTGGCTCCAACAACTTCTCAGCATAATGTTGTGTAAATAAAAAGAGAAATCCTCAAGTTAACTTAAGTTTGTCTTGTAGCTGTGTGACAGCGGTGTTTTAATATTACATTATCTTGATTGTTGTTGAGGTTTTTGGATGCGTAATGTGTAAATTACATGAAATCCAAGATTTTCTTATATACTGTATGTATTAGATATGTCCTACAGTCTCTATCCAAGGAAATCAAAGATTACAGCCTAGGAGGATAAATTCAGAAACGTTTTCAGTGTCTGTGAGCCCAAACTACATGTGTCCCTCTGCATGTCCTTCAAAGCTTGTCCATGAAAAAAGAAGCATTTCTAAGCCCACGCTCTGCCTTCTGCTAGAATCCCACACTGAAGAAAACAGCTTTGCCAAGGCCGGCTTTTGTCTCTCTTGTTGTATGAAGTGGGGCGGAAATATGCAAAACTATCCTTTTCTGCCTTTCACACACACACAAGGATAAGTACAAGACTGAGATGTATATTTTTAAAGCTCAACTTTTATGAAAGCTTGCTTATGTTTTTCACACAGTAGCATTGAAAAGCTGCCCTTTTGAATGTGGCTGTTTTCAATGGCACTCCTGTATAATAAACTTTTTTCTTTTTGATTGAAATAAACTTTAAACTAATTCAATCCAGCCAGAGCTCTTACAGTTTGTTATGCACATTATTTAGTTGATTGTTTCATATTAATTCCATGTGATGGGGCTAATTCACATTTTACAAGCTTGGTTTCCCACTGCAACATTTAGAATAGAGCAGATTTGTACATGATGAAGAGGAAACCTTGATCTTTTCTTCCTGAAAATGCTCTTGTTTCTTCACCTGCTACATGTTTCTTTGAAGTGATGTGTCCAGTGACAAGCTCAATTGTTGGCTTCCATGCATGAACGCCACAACTTTGAGGCCTAATCAGTTAATCATGTCAAGACGGGCAAGATTATTGTCGACACATGCTGTCCAAGTGCTTATCTCCTCTCGCTCTGGCTACACAGGAGGCAAGAGAGGGCCAGTAAAGGAGTAGGGAGGGATAGGCTGAAAGGGATATTTGCATTATCCTGCATCTATGATCTGTTTTTGGTCCACAGAGTTAAATATCAACTTTGCTTGAAAATACCAAAGAATACAGATTTGAATTTTGGCTCTTGTGGATCTGCAGGCCCTTGATGAAGCTTAAGATGTGCTTGCACACCTCAACCTTCTCAAAATCACTCTTCGGCTTCTTTTTCCACTCATTACTTTGGTCACGGACAATGGCAGATGGTGCAGCTGCTGGTTTAATTGTCTGTATTACCGAGGCATCTGCTTTCTGCTTTTTTAATCCAGAACACCGTGGTATTGTGCAGGCAGTTTGTGGGGGGGGTCTTTCTCTCTCAGATTAGAGTAATACCTCTCCTGTAACTCGGCAAATCATAGTAAATTGTTTGTTTCGATACAGTGCCGCACTAACCTTACACCTTTCATGTGTTGCTCCCATAAAATAATATTAAAAAAAGTAATATTAAACATTGCTGTGTGGGTATGTTTTCATCTTGCCATCTGCCTCACATGTGTTGCTTACACCTGAAAGTCTGTAAATGGGAGAAGGAGAATCCCTGTGGCTCTGTTCAGTTATTTTCTTAGCTGGTGAGATGAGTCGTGCCGAGCTGAAGCTGAGGGAGAAAACAGCAGATGTTAGGCTCTGACAATCCTTTCTGTCTCGGATCTGCAACAACAAAGCGGCTGAGGGAAAATGTCATCCACGTATCATCCCTGACGGCCTTGCATGAATGAATAATTACTCTACTTTGACTCAGGGCAGAGAAAAGAAGGTATAGAAACCTCTAACCCTCTTACCTTGAAACCCTTTTCAAATGGGAACCCCTGCATCATGGCACGTGATAAGACAGTGACACTGAGGCGGCTGTGACAAGCCGAGATCCTTTGGAGAAAAAAAAAAAAAGGATTTTTCTTGTGGCAAAACGCTCAGGGAAATGAAATGATTCAACCCAGCAGCTCAGTACGTGCTCTTCTTCAAAAAGATGAGAGAGATGGGGACATGGGGTTCATCTGTGAAGAGGAGGGAGGGGAAGGGAGGGGAGGGACCATGTTGGAAGGGTTGGTTGGCTGTGTTGAGTGAACTGCAGTTGTGTCAGGAAGGAAGCAAGGCTTTAGAAATGCATCATTGTCACCATTATGCTTAATAATTTGAATGACATCTCTGTGCATGACTCAAAGGCACTTGTGTAGGGGCTGGCGGGGTTATTAGAAATGACTCCCCCAATGATGCGTGTCACTGAAGCAGCAAATTAACACGAGGAGATGGAGGCATGTTAAAAGCATCAGGAAAAATGGAGGGAAAAGCTGAGATTGAGGGAAGAGGAAGGGATTTGAAGGGGAACAGCGATAGATGCGGAGAAAGATGTTGCTATTTTCACCCTCTTTGTTAGCTGAGACGCTCTGGTTGTGGTGTTCCAGCTCCTGCTCTGTTGAAGCTTTTTCTGAACACCAGGTGCTCCTATTGTGATAAATGATTCTCAACTGTGCTGAACAATAGCAGAGGCACCCAGACATATCCCCCATCAAACAGTTCCACAGCTCTTCCACAAACTACACAATAAAGCACACTGGATTGTGCCTGCGGTTGTTTGTCTTGCCACCACACAAGACTGAGGGCTATTTTCACTTCCTGTTTACCATGTTACTCATATGGTAACTGACAGTAGCCTGGAAGACGCTGCTGGAGGATCTTTCTGCTCATTCATTGGCCAGTTTCTTGTCCATAAGCCCTCCATATTCAAATTTGTGGTTCTTCTTTTCCTCTCTGCTACTCATTTTACATCCTGTTTCCTCCTTCCTGCTCTTTGTTTAGCTTCTATGCATTCCTTTGTCTCCATGTCTCCTGTCTCTGACAGCAAACAAGGCTTGATACATGTACAGTACCTTCACCTTTTTCCACCCTGTAATTTATGCTGTCAGGAGTTTTTCTCTGTTTGGATGGCCAGGCTTTTGTGAGCGTGCAGAGCAGTATCTTGGGGTGTTGACGCATTCCTCCGTGTTCAGCATGAAACAGACTGTAGCAGGTAATTGATGGGGGTTTACTGCCACAGGCTGCACAGTACAAACTAAGAGGAACGCCACTGGTTTTTAACACCACCAATTAGATTAGCAGGTTGGAAATGGAGAGGTGATCTCCTCAAAGTGTTGATGATGTAAACATCAGCATGAAGAACGCTGGTTTGTTGAAGGCTCTGTTACAGTTAACAATAATGAAGCCCTGCAAGAAATACTACCTTAATGTAGTAGGACTTGAATTTTTATTTGAAGGACTTGTCAGTATAATTCAGTACAGTTACCAAAATGTGAATGAAGACCACAATGACAGCAATGGCCATTCAGTTTTCCACAACATATTCCACAATGTTTGTCTGATTTTCATCATGAAATTGCAGATTTTTCTGAGCACTTCTTTTGCATGTTTGCAAACAAGTTGGAATCGTGGTGGTGATTTGTGGTGTGAATTGATATTTCCAAAGTTACTGTTGCCAAGTGCTTGCTCAAGGGGGAATGTTGGGTTCTTCATATTACTATTTAATTAAAGAGTTTGGTCTAGACCTGCTCTAATTGGAAAGTGTCATGAGATAACTTTTGTTGTGAATTGCCGCTATATAAATAAACTGAATTGAATTGAATTGAAAAATTGAATTGAATATTGAAAGACTTCATTAGACGGGTAACAATAGAAAAATGACGGAAAACAAGAAGAGTGAGAGATGCAGCAAGAGAAGAATGAACCTTACTTCCTTTTAATGTCGAGCCATTGCATTATATTAAAGGAGGGGCAACAATAAGCAACCAGCTGAGTGGACAACAGTATGTTTCAGTTTACAGAAGCGCTAAAATTGTCAATGTAACAATGAGTCCTTAACTGACAACAATTTAAATCACTGATTAATTGTTACTTATTACCTATGCGTTTGCTGGTTCCAGCTTAAGTCTGAAGGTGCTCTGCTTATTTCTGTTTTACATTATTGTACATTTTTTAAACTTTGAAAAGGCAAAAAATAAAAAAAGTGATTTTTTTTTCCTGACCTGTAATACGTGCCCCTGTACATGTCTACTAAGGAGCTCATACCAATCTTTATGTTGACACAACACCCGTGTGCTTCTAAAGACATGAGTCCTCCCACACCTCCTTGTCCTTAGAATTAAACCTCTTCCATCCATCCTCACAAACCCAGCACTCACATTAGTCCTGTTCAGCATTCAGCATTCAGCCTGGCCAGGAATCTGCCGAAATGACAAAACCCCATTTATCAGCTGGTAGCGTCTGCAGACTGCAGATACATCCAGCCTCTGTGGTTTTGATGCCAGGGACACACCAGTATGATTCCAACTGGCTTACTGAACCCCCAGTGGTTACTCGCTCAAGCTCAAGAACTCATTACCAAGTGGTGTTACTTGCTAATGAATTTGTCTTTAATCATGTTATTTGTAAGTGCCTCACACAACTTTGGGTGAAACATGTCACAGTTCTCCAAACAGGAACAGAAATGAAATGTCTCTCTGTTGGATTTTTTTTCTCTCAGAAAACAACTCTGCAATCCATATATTTTGTGCTTGATTTGGCAGTTTATTTTGGAGGCATCTAATAGGAATCCTAATTGGAACAGTTTTGAAACAGTTGAGTGATGAAAACCATTTGGATTTTATTTTCATTATTTATTTATTCTCCATTTAAAGCAGCCAAAGACAGAGTTGTAAAGTACAGGTTTTCTTTTTCTTTTCTCCCAGTTGACTGTAAGCTTTACGTATTACCTCCCAGCTTGGGGTTGATTACCAGACCTGTTTAACATTTGATCATAAACGTTACATGTATATAAGAAAGGTTTCGAAAATTCGCAGCAGCAGCATTGTTCTAATCGCTTTGCAAATATTGCCTCAGAGGAATAAAAATCGCATCACGCTTAGATCCAATTTGTGCAACACTCACCAATTACTTTCATGGTCCACTTCCTGTCTAATACAGAAAGGCCAGATTATCCGCTGGATGTCTGGGTGCTGCACACCCTAATTACAAACACAAATTGGAAAAATGCAACTTGTGACAAAAAAATCTAGCATGTGATTTGTCCTCTTTCCAAGAAAAATATTTGCACTAATTTACTTCAGCTCTGTATCCTCAAGGAGATAACTGGCCTCTGAGAAATGGAAGGCCCACTTATGTAAAGTGTGCAGAGTTTTTGATCTTTCTATTGGTCTTGTAATCACATAAAGCTGTAGTGTGGATGTACTGTATCTATTTGGGTTGATGTATAATTAATTTAAACAGTACTACCAACGTAGTTCATTACATGACTGATTAAGAGGATATACACAGAAAAAGACTGAACATTAGGTTATCAAATATGGTGAAATGCTTTGAAGAGCCGTGCAAATCCACCAGAGAGACCCAGAACTAGTTTGAGCAGACTTTTAAGGCACCATAACCCAGTGATAACAGTACTGCACTCCACTTATTGCTTGTGTTGCTCTTTATTGCTGCTTCACAAGCTCGCTGCAGTTTCACTTGCTGTGAGATTTGTGCAGCCAGCACAAATCTCATGCCTGAACTCACAGAGGACATGTAGCATGGAAGTCAGGGCTGATCACCCAGGAGAGAACCAACGGCACTGAGTACAACATTAATGCATGTGAACTTGTAGTCACATACAATGGTTGCTTTGTTCTTAATTCTGAGGCATTGGTCCGACCTACAGAGGCCGAATCTGTGACACGGGAGACTTGATTGGTGAGTTAGAGTATTTTAAGTGTTTGAATCAGTCAAAAGACATTTAGGGCTGCAACTAATGATTACTTGCCATGATAATTTGTTGGTAGTTTTTTGTTATTAAAAAGATTTTCCACAGCCAAGGAGACATCTTGCAGAAAATCCTCATGTTTGGGGAATTTTTGATATTTTTTACTTGTGACGTGACTTCAGTGATTTGATCAAGAATTAATTTGATAGACAAATCTGTTGTTTAGCCAGTTGTTTCTGAACTAAAAACATATTTTCCCCCTGCCTTTCTTTAATTAAATAATGTGTTAATAACACTGTAATATAATTCATAATCCATCCTTTCTTCAATAATAAACTGTGAAAATATAATTAATCATATTTATTAATATTACAAGACAGATTTAGAGTATGCAGGCAGTTTTGTTTTTTTGTTTTTTTTCTGGTAATCTGCAGTCCTAGATGAAGCATGTCAGAAACTCTTTAGAAATGAGTTTGACATACCTTTCATTCTGCACAGCTCAGTTTGCACCTGCCAAATTCAAAGCAAACTTTCATGAGGCAAAAGCGTTCGGGTGGAATTGCAGAGAGCCCAGGGCTGCAGGTACGACTGTGAGCAAGTCAGGGGTCTGGTAGAGACAGAGCAGCACTCCTCAAACTTGCAGGAGATAGATGTGTCCTGCCACTGTATAAATTGGCTGTCGGAAGCACTGCGTGAGGAAATGCTGCAATTGCGGGGAAGTTAGAGGCAGAGTGACAATGATGGAGAGATGAAGAGGAAGAAAAAATGGGGCGAGGGTCAAAAGGGAAGAGGTAGTGAGGTGAAAATTGGGAGAAAGCCAAGGTCAGTGTTAAATGTCTCATAAAGGGCTGGAGATTGGGAGATGACTGTTTCAGAACAAAAGACCTTCAGAGACAGATAAATGAAGATAAAGATGACTTAGATTCAATTATGGAAAAGAAAGCCATACATAGCCTGGTGATTTAATCTCTATTCGGGAATAAATCTACTGAGCAATCAACAACAAACGGTTGTTAAAGCTACGACTGCTACCATAATCATTTTCACAATAACCGTGTTATTGTTTTTAGTGCCTTAAATGCTTCACTTGTACAGCGTATCTCCTGTGAACTACACCATAAACACTACAGCAACCTCAGTGCTGAACAATGACTGGCTTGAGTTCAGAACAATAAAACAAAGAGCCACACTGTAGAAGAGCAATTATTCAAAGGATCTGGCAGGTCTGATAAAATGAATGAAACCTGACTTGGCAAACAGGCTTCATGGTTAATGCAGGACTTCCTGCATGGAGTTGGAAGTTATTGGAGGACTGTTCCCCCCGTGGGATAGTAAAGTGATTTGGCCATTCTCTCCAGATGTCTGCCATACAGAGGGAGAGATAGTAGCTGTCTGCTGCAGGATGGATGAAATGAGGAAATGAGAGAGACATAGTCCAGGGATCGGCCTACAACAATAGGATGCCAATGATGGTATCAAAGGAGCAGAGGAAAGAAGCAATAGTTGCATCTTTATTTCTGTTCCAGTTGCTGGAAGCTGGATCTTACTTGACCAATTCAGAGGATCACCTAGAATGCACAGAAGATGAATTAGGATCCCTGTAATTGCCTGAACCTTTAACCTGAAGGCAGGAAGTGGTCACTTTACCTGGGGAGGTCTAACGTTTGGCTTCTATAATAGAACAGCATCAGCTATTGACACACTGCAGTAATGACTTACCTTAGGGCTGGTATAGCTCCACACAGAGTAATGATGAGCCATGCTCGCCTCCAAGCCACTGCTTTTCTCCTCATCGATGCAATTACTGCACTGAAGCATGGCTGGCCCAAAGCCCTCATAGCAAGGCAGAAGATCACAATTCCCTCCTGTTCCTTTTACCACCACTTCTACAGCAGAAAATACCTCTAAGAACAAAAGTGATTTTGTCTTAAAGTGTACAGCTAATTAGTTAATCTGTAATATTGAAATGGATATAGGGGATGTTCTGTACCCAGCTTGTCGTGATGCATTAATTATTGTTGACGCTCGTGCTTGTTTAGCCCCCACCAGTGAAAAATGAGATGACAAAAGAGGTAATTTCCTCTTTCTCTCAAGATGGTGTGTAATTGTGTAAGCTACAGTGAGGGGGTGGGGTGGGGGTATGAGAGACTACTCCCTCCCTTTTTCTTCTTACAAAGACTTTAATTCACCGTAATTATACAGATGGATTGAAATATACAGCAAGACAGGGAATCACTCCAATTATGCAGAGTTGATTAAAACTTGGACCCCATGCCAGCGTGCTGCAGGAGTATGGGTGGAGTCAAAATGGGCACCACAGAAGCACTGAACACATCAGACCAGTTAACGTCTAATTTCTGTGTCTCTCGAAAGACAGAAAACTTCCTCTTTTTTACGTCTAAGCTGAAAACTAACAATAAACCATTTGATGGTCTAGTGCATAAGGAAGAGTTTCTGCTCTTGACAGAAGGCAAACTCCTCACACTGAAATCTCACCGCCTCCTAATGAAGATGGATCAATGCTATTCATTTGCTGACAACTGCACACAGCGAACAGCACAGCCCATCTCCTGTGTTGTGTCACTGCATATAGCTACTGACTTTACACCACAGTGGTTAGGATAAGTCCTTGGCATCTGGAGACCATGGCCAGTGGAGGAGAACGGAGAAGAGACAAAGAGATGAAGCGTGAAAAAAAAAAAAAAAAACGGGATATGGAGAATAAAGGAGAAATAGACACATAGACAAAGAGAATGAGAGGAAGAGAGATGAAAAGATCACAAATAGGGAGGAACAGAGTGAAAAGGGCAAGACATTTGTCACCCTCTCCTGCAGGACCATAGGAAGAAAGAACAATATCATTAATCTCCTGACATTTCAATATTGTATTAACCTTTCTTGTGGAATTCTCTGGGCTCATTAGTCTTTTTTGAGAGGGAGAAAAATAATAATCGATAGAACAAGCTCTGGACACGATCTCGAAATAAGCTGCAGTCAAATAACATACAACCTCAAGCCAGTCATATGATGCCACCCCGTCTTTAGCAATCACTCCCTTTATCTACTTTAAATTCACCAGTTAAAATACAAACATATCAAATAAAAAGATAAATGGAGATGGAATGGTGTAGCTGTTGCTCTGTGGTAGGTCAGGGTCATAAAAAAGAAAAATGGCCATGGCTGTAAAACAACAGCTTAAGATGGCAACACAAGCGCATCAGCCATCTTTATGTGAAGGGGGGGGAGAAAAAAAAAAAAACAAGGCCACACAAAGCGTGATGAACCCATGTCTCACCCTCCCCACTCAGTCATTCAGCAGCCTGTCAGCAACGGAAAGATAGAAAGAAAGAGGGTAGAATACAGAAAGGTTGAATCCAAAGGTGCCCACACCCTTTAAACTCCACTGCCACAATCCTCCCTTCTCTCTAACACCTCCGCAGCCCGCTCACCCATGTCCTCACCTTCCATCTATCAATGTCTAAAGAACACCAGCCGTTCGAATCAACAGCACTCCTCAGGTCATTTGACTAAGAAAACACACTAATTTATCGCCATTATGTGCCCTCACTGAACATCAAGCACTGCCGGGCGTTTTGTCTCTCATCATCTACATTTAGCCTCTATGATTGGTCATGTCAGTGTTCTGTTGAGCTGTTATGAAAACATGTCTCTTTTCAGTGGCGTGATTGTATGTTTGCATTGGGCATTCCTGACCTTGGGGAGGACTCACAAGGGTTCAGAGGTTATTTCAATCATGCCTCGACTAAGACAAGGGTCCTCTAATGGGTTTCCTTGGATTCACATGGAAATGAGTGGGTGACAGATTCACACACCCACAGCATATTTCTCTCTGTATGTTCTGTTTTGTAATCTAGCAGAAATCAATCATATCTGTAATGGGAGAAATGTTGTATTGGGCAGGAGCTTCACTGACAATCCACAGAGGCTAGACAAAATGACATTAACACTTCATGAAAAGGGGCTCAGAATTTTGGCGAAGAAGAACATTTACTATAAGGCAATATCACTGGTTACACTGGGCTAAGTACTGAGCTGCAGTATTTTATGGCAGTGTAGGACCAGCTGAAGGTTTGCATCAATGTAAAGTGCATTTTAAGGTGTAAAATTTGGCCCTCAGAACAAGCATTCCCATCTGGTCAGTTTTTTTCTCAGTTAAATTTCCAGGCAATGCAGGCGGTGGTGAGGGTAGTACTAAGGTAATTAAACAATGTTCTTTAGTTTAGTTTATTGGCAAATTATTTACAAAGCAAATGCAACTGAATAATCGCTGCTCCTTAAAGATGACTGGCTTGTTAGATGATAGCAGTTGGTTGGAAGGCTCTTTTGCTCCTTACATGGTCCGGTTCCCCTTCATGCATCCAAGTCCCTTTGAACATGATTGGTCGATGTTACTCTGACCTCCTAAATATTTTCTGACTGTTACCTGAAGTTTCTCCACAGATTATCTTGCATGCATATCTTGAATTTCTGTTAGGCATCTAAGATTACTTCTTTAGAAGTCTCTCACCAGTGTTTTCCTTTTTCCCCTCTACACACCATGTACATAATTAGTGAAATGAATCTGGCAAATTGATATACGAATCAAAGAGCCCATAACAGTATTCATAATTATCATAAGCACTTTGATTAAGACCATTAGTCATTGGTGATATTAAATGTTAGATGGTGAGATCAGCTTACAGATGCAAAGAGGACAGCAGAGAAAAAAGCTGAGTGAGGGAAGATTCCAGGGGACGGCACGAAGGGGCAATATTCCTCTGGGTTAATTGTGCGGACCCCATCGGCACTAAATAAGGATGGTTAGAATGACTGGCTAAGTGACAAATGGATGTACAAATCACCCAGATTACTTCTCAGTTATTAAAAAAAAAAAACTTGGGTTTGGCCGGCGTCCACACTCCCTCTCTCATTACGTCTGGCAGTCTCACCACTGACGGCTATCTTTTACTATAAGTCATCTCAGTTCAGTTTTGACAAGCTGAAACAACTTAAGAGTTTAACTTTGATTAAAACCAACTTTTTGTAACGATGTGAAATTGTGATGGGCTGGTTGGCGAGATCATTAAACCTAAATGAGTTTTGATTGATTGTCTGGAGAGGTGGCGTTTGACCTGCAGCTGTAGTGTAAATGGCTGTGGAGAGGTGCTGGTAAGCTGTCTAAACACTGTGCACCTGTGATGATGGGCTCCTCGCTGGCGTTCTCGTGGAGGGTAGCGACAGTAGGATGAGTTGTCAGACAGTGCACAGCTGTTCACTTAATTACCTCCTAGTTTAGGAAGGAGGTTAATGAAGCAGTTTGGCGATCAGAAATGAGAGACAGCCTGAATGTGCACAAAAGAAATTAGTTTCTGGCTGCTGGGACAGACTTGAAAGCAACAGCAGTTTAAATTATTGATTGCAAAAAGTGAAACACTGAAGGCATAAAGAAAAAGGAAGCTGGAAGAATAGGAGAGGTTAGTGTGCTTTACAAATGTGTACGTGTTTAGCATTTTCCTATAGAGTAATTACATTCCTCATACTGACATTAGCATAATAAATTGGGTGAGTGAGTCTTTTGTCTTAAAATGTACCTCCTTCTGAGAAATTAGACTCATTCATTCACTCTATGCTGGCATTCCTTTATTTGCAGACTGGGAAGACGGTGAACCTGACTGATGCAGGTGCTACTTTTTAGTCCTGTAAAATGTTTTTTTCTTCTTTTTGTTGGCCTCTTTTTGGCCTATTAAGACAATATAACCATTTTCCAACCACTTAGGGCCAGAACTAACAATCATTTTCACGACTGAGTAATCTGGAGATTATCTTCATAATTAGTCATTTAATTTGTTGAAATGAAATGTCACAGAATAGTTTTTTTTTTTTGACTAATATTCCAAAAAGCCAAATACACTAACCAACAAGAGAAAGGGCTCGCTAAGCATCACAAGTGTAGGGTCGATGTGATATAATTGTATATATAGGGATAGTAGTGCAGTTATTTTTCACACATCACATGAGAAAACCTTTGAAGTCAGTGAAAAATACATTATTATACTAAATGCAGACACAATCCTCTTTTTACCCCATTTTGATTACCCACCTTTTATAATGATGTAGATGCCACTACACCTCTGAGCCTTCCCTAAAGCACACAGGTAGAGTAACTGTAAGGACTAGACTGAAGATCTCTAGCTACATCGTGCATATTCATGCAATTGAATGGGTGGGGGGGGGTGAATAACCCAGGCAGTCAGGGTATCAGCTTAATATCCTTAATCACCTGCATCTCATTGTGGGGCCTGGACACACCTCCACTCATTAAAATGATGGATGGAGGCATAAGGTGATGCTCTACCCTGTTCCAAATTTGTTCTTGTTTAGAAAGGTGCTTATTAGAGAACACCTGGGGGAATGAAGGAGGGTGGAAGGGAGCTCCAAAAGCTAAGAGCAGAGGAGGGGGAGGGGAGTGGGAATTCAGAACCCACAGTTGTCATAACTAAACCATTATAAAAACATTACTGAATTCTACTCATATGTTTCTAATTTGTCTCTGTAAACACCAAATGTCAGCACAAATTAGCTTATTTTATTTCTGAAAATAACAAGTATGCATATTTTATGTAACATACTATTTTAAAAATAGGTTTTTGTAGCTCTTGATTTTTTAATGTAAAAATTGTGATGAAAAGTAAAATTAAATATGTTTAAATTAACCCAAAAAATAAATAAATAAAACTCACCAACTGTTGTAATAAATTAGTCTAATAGACGTGGAGTCTCTTATCGGTCTAATGGCAGAGCACTTGAAGCAGTCGGTCTCTTGAGGCTTTAGGATGTTGAGGTGGGCAGCTCTAGTCATTAGCTTGTAAAAACAAGACTTCCATTCCAGTTCTTTTGAGGCTCAGGAGGGAGTATGAAGGGGAGGAATCATCTCTTTCTTCATCACTGATGTTTGAATAAGCCAGACAGACAGTGGCTGACATTGAAGACTCCCATAGGCCAGGTTATTGCCTGTGTGAGAATAAGCAGTAGGCAGGTTAGATTTAATAAACTGGAACAAATGTATTTCGGTCTCCAATCAGGATAAGTCGCTGTCTCGAGTTGCTCTGCAGCGACAGTGTCATCTCGTGATTTTATGTATATTTTGTTTTGTCGCATCAGCAGCTATCCCACCGGCTAGTGAGTAATGAGAAATAAGATGAGCTTGGTATTCACTCTCTTATGTAACCTCATTGAAGCCTCCTCACGCCTAATTGGCAGCAATCTAGGCCTGTCAAATTGAATATAATCCCTTCACTGTTGGTTTTAGCTTCTCTCTCTATGGCTTTCAAATGCCTTTACTGACCGACTTGGGATGCTGATATTGTGAGCAATTGAGAACGCTAATGGAATTGACATTAGGTAATACATTTGAATAGCTACTGTATAGAACAGCAGTAGCCGTTTAGCCTCTGAGCCAAGGATATTGATGGCTCCCTCCTTGACAGTGTTGTTGAAGTACATCGTGTCCTTTAGGGTGAGCCAGCTCAGATGATTTCAAATTAGAATTCAATAGATGCACCGACATTGAGCTTTATTATGATGCTTTTCAATTACAACCTTAATAAATGTGTCAGTAAAATACATTTATGACTTTTATGAGCAGTTTTTCATTTCTCCGCAAACGTTTGTGTTGTGTACTTTGCACACATGGTTAATTACCATAAGATAAATCAATAGAATTTTAAGTTCCATTTTTATTTTATTAACAAGCACCATGAAAAAACTTCAAACTAAAACAGTGATAGCCATTAATTAGCCCCACTGTTGCACTGGACAATGTTCATTACCAAAAACGTAGGTGCTGTAGTTTATTTTGAGTCAATCCCATGTTTAGTGTCACAGGGCCAGGTGTATATATATATATATATATATATATATATATATATATATATATATATATATGTGTGTGTGTGTATAGATAATTGATGCATATGCACAAGAACATTTTCCAATATATTCAAGGATTTCTTTTTTGGTAGGGCCCTTTTTTATGTAACATAAACTTGATTATGAGATATTGTTAAGATGATCAACAATGGTGACTGAGATTTGAAAGATAAACAAATAGTATGGGTCCTGCAGTCATATCTGTGCATAATGGTTATAATGAGAGCTGCATTAGCATGATGTCTTTGTTTGCAGTTGACAGGTGTAAACCGTGACAGAACAGGCAGAATTACTGATCTGCAAACAGGTGTTTTAGGGCGTCTGCATGTATGGCCTTCGTGCTGTAAGTACCAGCAGTGTGCATTGTTCCTAGCTACTGATGAGGTGTGATGAGTACAACCACTAAACCACTATTCAAAAACAGTTGGGATGCTGTGTGAAGCATTAATAACAGTATGCAATGATTTGCAAACAAACTGTGGTTAAAAAAGTCATGTCTTTTATACTATCATGTGTTTGACGAAGTGGTGAGCCTGTTCGCATACAGAATGTGTTCAAACAGACATTAAATTTAAGATATATGCATGTTTACAATAATCAGTGAAGCCGACAAGCCACAGTTTTGAAATAAGTGTCAAATGAAGATCTTTGTTTCATTTGTTTTGCACAGTGTCCCAGTTTTCATGGAATGGGAGTTGTACTGAAGCATCATGTGTGATGTGTTGTTAGTTTAAGTCTCTTTTTTTGTGAGATTTGTTTAGATTAAGAAAAATATAAAACGCCACCCTTAATCCTTTCCAAAAATGTGAATAGAATATAAATGACCAAAAGCACATGTGCAGTTTGAACTTTTTTATTCATCTTTTTTTAGGTTATTTTTACTTTTTTTGCTTTACGAAACAAATGTTTGCAGATGTCCTATGAATAAACAACAGCACCCTTTCTCTTAAAAAAACAGGGGTCCATCACCCCTGCCTCATCAAGAAAAGAGACTCTTCTTGTCCAATTACAACCTCTCCAGATTCCCAAAGTGACTCTTATTTCCTGTATTTGACATTCGTTTAAGTGCATTAGTAGACAACAAAACCATTTCGATTAATGTGCAATAGCTGAGTTCATGGTCAATGCGAAAAGTTATTTACATTGCAGCTATGAATCACATTAACTGTCTTTCATCACTTGAGCTAGCGTCAGAACTGGAGAGGGAGAAAATCACAACGCAAGGAGTCTCATTTCAAGCACAGCCTTCGTAAACAGCAACCTACATCATCATCATCATCATCAGGATTAACTAGACTCTTTTGTCATACCTGTTTTCCTCCAGTAAGACAAAAAGGTTAATAGATAGAATGGTTTAAAATAAAGTTTAGTGATTGTGCTTTTAAAACCAAAGTAAAACAAATAACAAACATTGACGACAACACGAAACATAACAGTGCATTACAAAAAACAAAATAAAAGAAAAAAAAAATCCCAAAGTGGCACTTTCTTGGGGCAGCTAAATAATATAGCAATTTACAACATGGATGGAAATGATAAAATAATAATTATATTTACTGGCATTATAAAATTAGAATTCGCAAAATAAAACAAGGAAGACAAATTTGAGGTACCACAATGGGCAAAACAAGAAGACATCATGTATACAAGTATATTTACAGACAGTCCACCCCTCTCTGCTTGCAGCTATTTTATTACAGTTAACATCTGACTGTAGGGGCTCCCAGTTCTTGTCAAGGCAAGCCGAGTCATGTCAATGTCTGGAGTAGGATTTCACTCCATATTGCATTGGAATCAAACATAAATATACTACTGCGTATTTTGCTTTGAATGCACCATTCTTTTTATCTTTAGACACTCATTTTTTTTCTTTTTTAATGGACATAGAAAATGATAAGTTAGGGAAATAAACAAAACAAAACATTGGTCTGTTTTCCAGATGTAAAGAAACACTACTGATGGACAGTATGATGGCAGCCAACATGATGGTGAAATACTGAGATATTTAAAATCGTAAGAGAAATAATGGTGCTCCACTCTTGGAAAAATCAGGACAGTCCCTCGTTTTCCTCTTCTGTTCTTCAGCTTTCTGCCATCTGGGTAAAAACAGCAAAACAAGACAAAAATGTTGGTTAGCATACATTTTACATGGCTAGAGTCAAGATGATAAATCAGTTGATATTAGCTTATTGCAGATATATCAGTGTCTGTGTGTATATCAACATATGTGCAACAGGGAGTTGAATTTCAAAAATGTCAAGCTTGGTTTGAGGCAATTTAGAGACAATGTCACCAGTCAAATGGTTAGTCCAGGTTAGGCCACCAGATGGTTGATGGTAGGTTGATTGGTACGGATTATGACTGTTTTTTTCTGATAATCTTGGATTGTCAAAAAATGGAATCAGACGATGTGTTGTTACCTTGCTTTTTTTAAACACTCAAACATCAGCCTCTACACTCAGATCATGTTGAGAGGTAGCATGTGTACTTGATTAGTCCATACCTCTAGCTCTTCATCTCCTGGTTGGAAGGCCCCCGTGGTGTTGAGGCCCATTTCTGCAGGGTTCCTGCGGCCTCCTTCTCCTCTCCGCCGGCCTCCTGAGCCCCTGGAGGACATGGAGCTGGAGGAGCTTGGGTCTCTGGGGCTGTTGACTGTGGGGAACTGTGGTCGGCTATAGGGCAGAATATCCTCTGAATCTTGGGACAAAGAGCAATAATAGTGAGAATTGAGACTTGCATAATCAAAAAAACTGCACACAGCAGCATTTTTGATTACACATTGTAACCAAAAATACATCATACTGTGATCACACTGTATTTGTTAGTACCTGCTTGTTGGCGTGTTTTGTTGGTGGTGCTGCCCTCGTGTTTATTCCCTTTCCCTCCATGACTTGTCTTTTGTCTCTCCTGAGCGTCTCTGCGCTCAGATGAGCTGGTTTTGGCGTCCGAGCCCTCTCGGGGACGATAGCCCCCCGTCCCTCCTCTCTTGTCTCGACCCTCACATGCTTTGGGGGAAATCACTCCCCTGCCCTCCAGGGCTGCCTTGGAAGGATGTGTAGGTGACTTAAGCACTGCTGGAGGTGGGATGGGCGGAGGTGGGAGATCTGAAGGATAAACACAGGAAGAAAGAACACATTAACCACCAACATCAATAACCAGGGTTTAGGTAACTGCACAACACTGAGGAACAAGAATCTGTGTACTCTTCAAACTTTAGTGTGTATCATCTGTCACTCAGTTGTCTCACACCTGCAAGGTGATGCACAAACACAGCTGCAGTGTGTGTACATACACTCAGATCTGTACACATGGCTTCCCCAAATGGAAACACCTCTGTGCAGACAGTAAACAGAACAGATGACATTAGAGAGGCTGAATCTGGCCAGAGAGTTATGAGATTTGAGCGAGAGGCAAGAGAGGAGGAAGAGGGGAGCGTGACGGTCAGCAGCTGGCTCTCTGACCTGCTCGACTTCCCCTGTCGATGAATCAATGCTGCTTGTCCTTGAGCCATTATTCATATGAGGCCAGCCAGTGGGCTGCCTAGCCTCTCACACATCACACAGCCATCTAAACAAAACGGCGAGAGAAAAGCCTTGTCTGCTCGCGATCGATGGCTTTTCATCTTCTAATCAGCTTCCGACCTGAAGGATGGTTTCATCAGCAACCAGATCCGTAAGCCACATAGGATTATAAAGTTAATAAATTTACCAACTCTTCCACAGTGCTTACATGATATGATATGTATTGAATGATACATTATAATCTTTTCTTTTTTAAGAAATGGAATTCTAGACTTTGTGAAGAATTGACACTACTAGTTCTTTTTTTCCCCTGAAAGGCTAATGGGACAGGCTGTCTTTGCTGCGTCTTGTTGGCGGAATCAGGCAGCCTCAATACACTCTTCTGATTATCCTCCACCTACATCCACTCCTCCTGAATACAAAAGGGGGGCAGTCAATATCATAGAGCAGAGAGGCGTCTGCAGTTTTTTAATATCTCTCTTGCCTCCTGAGTCCTGCCTCAGCCTGAGTCCGATCAATGCCACAGTCTGTGAGATATAGCTCACTACACAGGAGGAGGAGAGCGCCTGTTAGATTTATGAGGAAATATCATTGAGGACAGAGCTGAGGTCTGAAAAGTGTCTCTGGGCTTGCCAAGGAGGGTGTATCAGAGGGCCTGGTGGTTAATTAGGCAGACAAGGCTGAGATAGATCAAAAGAGACAGGAAAGGGTTAAGTTCAGAGAAGAGAGAGACAAAGGCATTAGAGTCAAAGGCAAAATGAATCATGGGGAGAAGTATAACTTGGTTGTTTCCACATCTTCTGTGCAAACAAGAGTGAAATGACTGGGTCAAAGAGGGGTCAAGGGTGGGGAAAGGAGGCTGCTTCTCTTGCTGGCTCACTTGTTTTACTGCCACCTTAACTGAAGTGTATGTGTATTTATAGTGATGCTGCCTGGATAGCAGTCTCAATCAGAGAGGTAAAGGGACATAAAACAATTTACAGAAATACACAACACAGCATATTGTTTGTGCAGCAAATATGATGAGTGTTTTCTTTTTTTCTGTCCTCCTTTAAATTTCATGAAATCGCCTTCCTTCACCTATCACCCCAGCGCCAGACTTCCAGACCACAGACAGGACTATGCAGGATGGGGGTTGAAGTGCAGACAGAGTTGGGGGGGGGGAGGCAATAACCTCCAAATGAAAAACAATCCATTCAGATCAAATGCAATCAGCAGGAGGGCTGATGGACAGACAGAGCTGCAGAGCTGTCAGTCCACCCCCTCGCTGCTCAAACAAAGGCTGAGGACAGTGGAGCACAGGAGAAGAGCGGAGCGTGGAGAGGCATGGAGAGATCAGTCCAAAGGGAGGGGCAGCGGATGAGGAAGAAGCCAGGATATAAGGATGATGGCAGGAGGTGGAGGTTTGGGGGTGGTGGGGGCTGGATTTTCTGCAGTGATATAGCTGGTCTGGCTCCCAGTGAGCTAGATATTAAATCTCCCTGCCAAGTGCTTCCAACACTCAAGGACACCTGACACTAAGAGGAGAACCAGCTCTGGGACAGCACATACTGTACACAGCAGAGTGAGCGTGTGCGCACATTCACATACAGATACAAATCAAAAAAAATAAAAATCTTTTCATGACATCAAAGCGGAGAGGAAACTGTTAGAAAAAGGGGCTTTCAAACAGTAGGCTGTGTTGTGGTGAAGAATGATGCTGTAAAAAAAGCTCAATTGTGCTTTTACTTAACAAGGCTAAAGCTTTTCCTTCATTGTGCAGCTGTTCCACTATTTAGCCGCTGTTTGTTTTATGTCCAGGCTCTGCCCAGTAAAAGGTGGCACTTCAGTATGAGCCAGAGCACCTGGATCAATTTCATTAGTGGCTGAAGTGGACAGACATCCCAGCGTCAGCATAGCCATGCTGGGCAGCGCTCCCATGAGACAGCCCCCTCCTCCACCCCACAGTCCTGGCCTCCAGCCCTTCACTTGCCTGATCTGTTCTGCACCATTAGAGATTACAAGTGATGGCTCGTATGCATGTGCATAAGCACATGAGAGAAGATGATTAAAACTCTGGCTCTTGGTAGACTCATACTCGGTCAGCTGCACTTTTCCCTTCTGTATCTGCAGAGGGAACAGATACCGACTGGCCATCTGTGGACTTATCTGACACAGCTAATCTGCGACTGATGTCACATGTCTCTCTTATCATTGTGTTGGGTGTATTAAGTTATTCATATCATTTACAGACCGTAACTATCAACTTAGAGATTTTAAAATGATTTTGATATTTGACAATATTTAAGAAAACATTTGTGATTTTCAGACCAATACTGACATTGATTATTGTCTTTAATCTGATCTGCAGGAAATGCGGCATCATCACCAAGTGTAATCACAATCCAAGTTAATCTACAGTATCTAGTTTCAGCATTAGCTAAAATCATAGTTCTTTTTGTAAGATACTTTGTAAGTAAAACAATTGAGCTCACAGCATGATTTTATTTTTAGGTTGCTCTAATTTTGAAAATCGTTTGAATTAATTTTGACCATTGTGTTTTTATAATACTGAAATGTAATGAGTGTACCTTCAGTATAGGCCTCACGTCGTTGGCTCCCCGGATGACCTGCAGGATGCTGTTTCTGCTTCTTAGGAGGCCTCCTGTGTACAGCTGCCATACTCATGTTACTGTCTGTTGACACCGGGCTGCCAGGACGGTGGCTTGACGGGTTTATTTGGTATTTGCGTGCTGAGAAAAGAAACAGATGAAGAGTTTGCTTTTGCCTTTCTCAAATGTCTTGAAGCACAGAGTGGCTGACCATATAAAACCTACCTGAAGCTCCACCACCTTCATGGCCCTGTGTGTTGGGATATTTGGCCACCCTGAGGCCTGAATACTCTGCCGCTGCGGCAACTGCTTGAGCAAAGTCAGCATCAGTGAAGAAAGATCCATCTGATGAGCTGACGGCGCTGGACCTCCCAGAAGAGACATTATCCTCTTCAGAAGCCGATCCCCATCCGTTTATCATGGAGCCAGTCACAGAGCTCTCCAGGTCGCCCATGCTGGATGCAGGCGTCTGCTCAAGCCCTCGTAGCAGTAACCGTCGCGGATGCATTTGGGGATGGTGAGGGTGTGTGTGGGAGTGGGTGTGGTGGTAGTGCATCTTGGCCACCTCTGCATCTGTCTCATCACCGTCCTCTTCTTCTTCCTCCAGTATATCCTCCTCCTCCATACCATCAGTGTCCAAGGCCAGTGGGCTGGTGATGTACCCATATGTGTGCGAAGGAGAGAGGGGCCTTGGAGGGGGCGGAGGGCTCACAGCATGGCGCCTGCAAGAGGTCAGAAACACACAGTATCAGAATCCCATCAGAGGCTGACAATTTTTGATGAAATATATGTGAAAGCAGCAAAATACACCAGCTGGATATCATGGGATCAAATCATTTTTTTGTTTTTAGCCAAGTAACTTCATATCACATGTACTTTAAACTCAAAGAGAGTTAACGGCTATGTTGTCAGTACTAAAAATGAGCAATGTAAAACTATAAATGCCAACAATTTAATAGTTTTTTTTTTTTAAATATCATGAAATAGCTTCTTTTCAATAGTTCAGTTCTAAATTTATGATGCTGTCATAGAATATAATTTAGTATCAGACAAAAAAATTAAATGGGCTAAATTTAGATTGTGATGTGATGATTTTAAACAACTTTCAAATCGCTGCAAGTCGATTTTTATGCTGTAGTGAAATGAACTGAAACAAATGGCTCCCTGGAAAGTAAGAAATCAATCTAAAAGCTAAGATACACCATTGAAAAATGGTCAACAGTGCTGTACAATCCACAGAATATGGAGTTAATGGCCTAAAACATGGAAAACACTTGTGAATTTCAAATACTTGGGAGATTTCTCTATGAGGCTTTAGAGAATAGGTATGTTTTCTGAACATTTTTACACAGGATAACCACAAAACACCGCTTCTATCCTGGCAGACTGCTTCATGTCGTTCATGCCGTACCTGCGTTCATGGCTGTCATGTGCGTCCTGGAGCATTGGCTGCATCTCCTCCTGGGGTGAGGGGGTGAGAGTGGCTGTGGACTGGTGACTGTAAGATACCGCAGCAGGAGAAGAGGCTGCCCCTCGGATGGGAGGAGTGGGCCCCCTCTCCATCTCTTCTTCCTCCTCCAGCTCATCAGGCTGCAGGTACATGTGAGAAGGAGGCATGGGGCACTGCATGTCTGGGTCACAGCTGCCAACAGAGAGAAACAAGCCTCATTACCTTCATATCACTCACAAAAAACATGAATGTCTTGATATACTGAAACCACGAAAACATGCTCTAAATATTCATGCCATCCTTCTATCAAGGTTTGAGTCTAGCACTAATAGATAGAAAACCCTTGGGGCACATGTTCGCAATGCATATGAGAAACCGGAGAGAAGGCAGGAGGAATGAAGTAGCATTTAAATACAGTGTGTCTGTGCAGACGTGTCTCACCTTTCTTCCATCGATAGTGAGTACTCCTCTGTGCTCCGACTTGGGGGTGGGTTTGCAGGGGGAGGGGGCAGCAGGTCAGCCCAATTCATTGTGCTCTGTTTGGGTAGTTTGGGGGTGCGCACTCCTCTCTTCTGACCCTGACTCCCTGCTCAAGAAAAGCACTCTGTCAGTCACAAGACACCTACAGACATACAGCAATGTTTATTTCAGAAACACATTCATTATTAATGTTGAAGAAATCAGAGGTAATGAGTAAGGAATTGACAGCAGATAATGTGCATTAACAAGACTGGCTGATGAAAAAAAGATAATTTTACATGAGAGTGCAAAGGCTAAGGCAACCCTCGCTTTATGCAAGTGTGCACACAGGCCTCTCAGTTATTAAATGATGGGAAATACTATAGAACACATTAAGCACAGAAAGGGTAGGAAGAAAACAGAAGAAAAAGGTCCAATTAATACCAAACTATTAGAATTGTGAACCAATGAGCTGTGAGGTGCAGTGAGCATTAAAGGCTTCTCCTTAATGGCTTGAACTTCAAATGCAATATCAGAATGGATACATGGCATTAAGGTGGCAGTGTTGCATGCCGTCTGCAATGTGTTATCATTTGTCCTTGTCTACAGACAGACATTGAGGCACTGATGAAATTAGGCTGCGCCATTCTGGAATTAGAGTAAAGCCAATTAATGAAAGCAGTGGAAACTATGCAAGGACAAACAAGAAATACAACAGAAAGCAGGAAAACAAAAAAAGAATATTCTTTTGATCTAATTTCCTTTTAACATCCCTTGGATGACATTGCAACCAGAGAACAAAAGACACAAGCACAGGCCTGGCACAGTGTTCATGCCTTTGTTTTGAGGCACTGTTGTCAGTTTCCACTTCCTCTTCAAGATAGGCTGACATGGAAATGAATCAAATTACCAATTTAAAGCATGTATTATTAGTGTCTCAAAGTGATCAGTTGCTTTTGAGCAAAACTGGGATTTTAAAATGGAGCTGGGGTGGTGTATGTGATTATATGGTTCACAACAATAATTAGCTGGGAAAATACTTTGACGGTTAAATTAAAATTTGACCTTAATACCCCAGTCCTCTTACCGGAGGTACTGCTGCTGCCTCGGTCAGAGCTGTTGTAGGAGCCTCCAGTGTGGCTGTCATGGGTCTGGTTGTAGGGGATGGTGGCTGGCATAGGGCTGTCTCCACCTCTGTAGCGGTCTGATGGTGGGGAGAATGGATAGTTAGTGCAACACTTTGCCAACTCAAAAATCTTTATGCAACTGTATCGCTGGCGTAAACCACTGCACAATAGAAATGGCATTACACTCTACAGTATAACACACGACAAAAGGCATGCAATTCATGCTTTCTAATGCTTAGGTGAGTATGTGAACACATGCAGCATCTGCACAAAAATCCCAAAACTATAACACCAGATGCGGTTCCCTTCTGCAGGTACGACAAGGTGATGATAGTTTTGTTCAAAGCGTCTAAAGATCCAGGAGTCATCTTTGTCTCTCTTTCCTTTAGAAATCTGACACCAAAGATAAACCCTCACACCTGCCTTCATCACAAAAACACAACCTAGATACCGTACGACAACAGCAATTCAGCCATGGCCCACATTTGGCGGCAAAGATTATACATGATTGCATGGAGGGTGATGATGGGTTATATGAATGCCATACAGACAGAAAGAAAGAGTGATCTTCGTTGACTGAAAAGGGGTGAGAGAACCAAGGAAAATATGAGCATGAAGCTCTTCTACAGGCTTCCTCAGTGAGGCTGAAAGAGCCGGGAGAGGAGAGAACAGAGGGAAAGTGGAGGAAGATCATGGCTTGGAGCTGCTCTCTTTAAACATAGCTGCTGGGTATTCCACACACTCACCCTTGTTCAGCTTGTTTTGCTCCATGATGTTGTACTGCAGCTGGGAGCCCATGTCCTGTTTCTGCTGTTGAACTGGGGTGGGCTTCCAGCAGTGTTTTTCATTCATCTCCCCTCCAACCCCGAGTCCTCCTCCACTGCCACCGGTTCCTCTGTCTGAGTTCATGTTGTTGCCCATGATGGAGGACTGGATGAGCTGGGTAGTGGCGTACGGCGTCGGCTGGCCCCCTGGACCCACAAAGCGACCTTCTTTCAGGTTTGGGCTGTTGAAGGTCTTCATCTCATTGATCTTGTTGGACAAGTCTACATCTCCATAGACTCCTGACTCTGGCACAATGAGGTTGGTCTGCTTGTTTTCCATCTGGTTATTATAATTGGCGATGCAGTCGGCTGGAGAACATGAGGAGGGTATTAGGCAATTGCGTCTACTGCTGATCAGTCTAGCAGTTGAATGCCGGTTCAGTAATAGCTTTGAAACAATAGGGCATCGTCTGATCTACTGCAGGGGTAAAAGCATTCATTTGAGGAAGGTGAAATACATTTACATGTTAATTTTAAGCCTCTGAAATCACTGTGCCCACCAGAAAGGCATTTTTATTTCCATGTAAAGTGTCAATTTTGTTTTTTTGTTTTTTTTTTTCAAAACATCATCTACTTTAGGTGAGTGATACAGGTGGTATTACACCTCCTCACTCAGCCTCTTCTCAGTCTCACACGTAACTCAGTGTGGGTGTCATCTCTGTTCTTTTCCATCTGACAGTGGAAGCATCTTTGCTCATCGAGAGGGACAGAGAGACATGTCTGTATCAAAGACCGGGAATGAAGGCACGCAGTAAAAGCACAGCTCCTTGACAGATCCAATTTTCCCTGGCTCATAAAATATTCAAATCCTCCAGCAGATCTGAGAGCCAGCCTTGCAGTAAATACCAAGGACGGCCATAGGTGCACACTGCTCGTGCCATGCGCCTCACATTTCAGCAGCACGGAACAGTTCGACACTTCAAAGGTTGATATGTGAAAGCGCCCCTATGGCTCAGATAAAGGGACATTAACTCCTATTTCTTTGCTCTGTCACCTAGTCAGTGATCCTCTTAATGTTCACAGAGTTTAGGTTTGGCACACACACAAAGCATGCGTCTGGCAAGCTCCTTAGCGTCATACAGCGGGGTGTCATGCGAAGAGTGAGGGCTGCCTTTAGCTTGTTATTCCCTGTTAAACATCTTGCAACATGTTAAGGTAGAGTTAAACATTTCAACCTCAGAAGGATGATTAGCACAAAGAAAAAAAAAAACTTGATGACTACAAAGTCTACAAAATGAATTATTAATTCTCACCGGAAAAAAGTTTTGATGTAAGGAGAAACTATTGGCTGGACGGGTATTAAGCCGAACAGCTGGACAGGAATTACGGGCTGCCCTTAAAGGCACAGTCCCAAAGTGCATAATTTAGAGCATAAAGCATTTCATTGCAGTCCAAGTTTCCAAGGATCAAGTTGTTTAAGACTTTGGTCACAGCCTAAAATTAATAACATTAAGTCTTCTGCCATCCAAGCTGAAGTTCTTGGCTGCTCTCTTTGCAGATGGGTATGTGTGTGCATGAACAATAGTGTATGAGCTTCCAAGGCCAAATTTGCTTCTTTTTGTGGACAACCGCACTAGTGCTGAATAAACTAAAAGGCCACCTGGTGTTGTTCCTTAAGTCTCTTTCCCTTTTTTCTCATCTCCACCTACTTTACTTCAGCTCATCCACGCTCTGCACCTCCGCTCATACATTTCAGTGTATGTTTTAGCATATATTTATTCCTCTTCACTCTCTTCTCTCCTTCTTCCATCTGGTTTTCCAGGTGCACCTTTCTCCCTCCACCATTCTCTCTTCCTCTGCTTCTGGCCACCGTCTGCAGTCCAGCCTTGACCTCTTTGCCTGGTGCACATTTCTTAAATAACTGAGCACTTAGGGGAAATTACATTACCGGCTATAACAACAGTATGGAAATCAGCAGAGCAATTCGATTAGCAACAGAGTAGAGCCATAAGCCCCTCTCAGTGTGCTCCTTTTATTTCCTTCCTAAAACAGCTCTATTTTAACCTCAGATAAATCAAACACACAACCACACAGCCACTCTTAATCCTAATATTTCTTCAGGTTTTTCTTGTGGAGAAATACAGAAAGGAGAGATACACACAACAACTCTCCAGAGAGCTAACCCAGATATCAGATTTTACTTCCTTTTGCACTGTAGATTCCCCCAGTGCCTACATTTCTTATCTCTACAGTTATTTTGTCAAGGACTGCATCATTGCGTTTGAGGGGAGAGTTTATTTTGGTTGTTGCTTCTCTGGTGCCGACACTACATACCTGGGCGGCTGTATGTTGCCAGGTTGCTGTCACTGTTGCCATTGCCTGCAGTGCAGCAGTTGATGCTGCAGTCATTGTGGTTGGAGCAGGAGTTGGGCCATGTGTCAGCCAGCCAGGGCTGAGTGGCAGATTCCCCAATGTTTAACAAACCAGGCCTAAAAAAAAAAAAAAAGAAAGAAAAAGGGACCAAATATTTAACAATAGTAAGAGACTAAGCCAACACCACAATGACATTTATGTGAGTGAACTCAGACGCCCACAGCAATATAATATTTGAAAGAGCCGATTATGTGGATTTTATTTATCCATACAGCAGCTGAGAAGAAGAAAAACAGAAATCCGGGTTTAGTACTTTTTGCCTTTTGGCCATACACACACACAGGCCCAGGAAGCACATTAGAAAAAAGCCCAGCTAAATAAATTGTGTGTGCTTGACTTGCCCACAGCCGATGACACTATCCCTGAGCCCTTGTGAGCATTAGCGATCTGCCTGGATTAGACAGCCAGATAAAATTCACTCCCAGTGTTGTGAAATGTGCATCCTGAACAGCCAGTGAACCACAAACGTTCTCTAGATTCCATGGTGTCACACAACATCTCTATCATTTTACGTTTCTTCTCTGTTCCTTTTTTTTGTTGTTTGTTTGTTTAACTGTACATAAGGAAAGAAAAGATCCTGTGCTGACCAGTCCTTCACATCATCCCCTGGCCATCCATCTCCATTGTTTCCATGTCTTGTTCCTATTTTGTCAGCTTTAATCCCAGCACAACACGAGATCACTTGTTTAACAGGATTCTACTGTACAACCTGACCTCAGGCCAGTCATTGAATGTTAGAAGAACTGAAAATAAATAGCACCCTATTGCTTGTGGACTGAATCAATCTAGCACACAGAAAACGCAGGCTCCCCACCAGGGCCATACACTGTTTCAGTATTCAAATCTCCACAGAATGACTCCCAGTTTGCATATCCCAACACTGCATTAGCATTGAATTACGTTTCCTCATTCCCTCTCAAATGACTCATTTTCTTGGATTCATTTTGGGTAATGAACACATTTGTCTTGTACAGCCAAATACAATCCCACAATAACTCCTCAATCACTGTGGCAGTTGTATGTTGATACTGAATGGCCATTGTCTTTGTGCAGAGCTGACACAGCCATGCCGCATATGGGATTCAATCATACAACTGGAAAATATAATGAATATGGATTTACTGCTGATGGCTCCAAGCTAACTATCCATTAACACATGCGCAACACGCAAACATACACTTAAAGTCAGTATTGTGTACAATCTGTAAGGAGGGGGCAACAAATGAAAACACGTTTCCTCCTTTTTGTTTTTTGTTTTTTTTTCTAGCAAACTCAATTTTCACTATTTACCAGTTGTATGAAAGCATGCCAAATGCCGACCAGTGGGTATACAAATTAGTGTTAACAAGTTGATGCTGTCTTTACCAAGCCTAATTCTCCACTGTCTCACTGTTTGTGCACAATGCACCATTCCACGACATGAAGAGGTGTGGCATTACTGCTGTGTGTGTGCATGCATGCCCGTGAATGTTTTAGGGTGAAGCTAGGGCACAGCCTTGTGGTCGGATGTGGCTCTCCACCATATAGGATGAGGATGGGCTCCTGGCAGACTACATGGGGCTTTGTTCTTGTTATCCTAACATACTCAATGCACTTCCTTACCCCTCCCCAGTTCTCTGCTGCCTAAGAAAGTCACAGCACTCCCCCTGGTGTTTTTTGTGGAAAAGTACACTCACTCAACCTTACTCATCTATTTAGGAGGATTTAACATCCTATGGTATTTATTAGTGAATTCTAATCATCATATAATTTCCCCAAATGTGTGTAATATTTGAAATATTATCATATACACTGATGAAAAACAGTGAATGAGCTCTTACCTTCCAGCACTGCTTACACCTTCTCCACCTCTCTGGTATGCCACTGAAAAAGACAGAAAACAATGAGTTTTCAACGTCAACGTTTCACCACCATTACTGCTGCCATTACCGTCCTTGCCATTGTCAAACAAGGTCAGCACAAATTTATTCATGATGCCTGTTTTGTTGTATCAGTTCAAGTGAGCTTGTGAATGAATGTGTGTTGCATCATTCCACCTGAGTCACGGACACACAAACACACACGTACAAAGAGCAACAGGAGCAGAAGGAGGATATGTAAGAGGCTTATGAAGCACGAGATGCAGAGCTCTTTGGATTTCTGGCTCAGGTTCAGTGTGTTTGAAGCTCTGCGTGCTGCAAGTTGGACTCTTTCAAGGAGCTCTAAGCTGCCAGTGTGCGAAGGAGAGATAAACTCCCAACTTTTATTACAATCTCCTGCCTGAGAGGAGAGTAGGTGGAAGAAGGGAAGATAGAGCCTTGACTGTGTGTTTCTCTTTCAAAACAGGAAGTGTGGTTTTGGTCTTCGCGTGCAGTCAGAGGAGCTTGAACAGTAGCTCTCTGTAATGCAAGCGAAAGCATCAAAATCTGGTTCTAGATTAAAATCAGCGTAATGCAGTGTAATGTCTTGGTTTTACACTGGGACAAGATGAAAATTTTTCTTGTTTAAGAGACAGAAACCTAACCACACACAGGAAGGAGTGTGTTTCACCCGCAAGATTTCCAGCAGATCATAAAATAAGCTTGCAGCTACAAAATTATTCTGCCTCATTGCAGGCATCGAACACTGCTACTATTTACATATGACCTCTGCGCAGACTGCACAGTATTGTCTCCCACACTCTCCTTATCTCACATTTACTTCTTCTTACTCATTCACTGTGTGTCTCACCACACACAAGAACTTAAGGTGAATTTAAGTCTACAAATGAAAGAAGAATGAATAGGATTGTAATACAAACTTGTAGAGAAAGACAGATAGAGAGGCACAGAGAGTTTTATATTTTATTTGGGCTTTGTTTTTGCATTGTGTCACTGCAATTCACAAAAAAATCCCCTCAGCTCGGCTGCCACTTGCCTATCTAATTGGTGTGTTGCAGTGCTGGTGGTGTGTCATTCTCTTAAATCCCATCTGAGGTTGCAAGCAGGCCTTTAATCAAGTTATCACTAGTTTTAACAGCTTCTCAGTAGAGGGGTCTGCTTCTCTGTAAGCATAATGTTCTGACATAACCCAAACATTTGGTTCCTTTGACTGACTTCTCTTCAGTCAGTTATTCTCATCTCTTAGAAGTGTGGTTGTTTTAGACATCAGTGTTCAGAGTGATCAGAGTGCTTACCTGTTGGTGTGAAAGTAAAGGACGGCACTGTTGAGACAGAAAAAAATAGAGGAAAATCAAATTGTTGTGGAATTATTGTGCATGAGCACTGCTTTATGTATTGCTTTCTGTGACATAGTTTCTATGCTTTCTCACCACACAGTCACTGTTAAAGTACACAAATCCACAAAAAGTATTTTAGCTTGTATTCACACGCTACTCAATGCCCTCTAGTCTTTGATCCCCACAGCCATCCCTGAACCCCAACAGGGGGAAAGTGAGTACTGAGCCAGCTGTTGGTTCAAATCCTTGCCCACACTGTCAGAGGCCTGCTGGGCGAGGGTCACACACTGGGGGAATATCTGTTGCTATCTCTAACTCTCACATCATCACCCACACAGCTCAATTACTCACAGTTTGGCATGGAAAGGGCCCTCGTGCAAAATAACCTGCCTTCGGCAGATTTAGATTCTGTAATGGCTGGTGCGGTCTGTGGGTATCTTCTTTAAAATGTACTATGTTTGTTGTTGCCATCTTTGAAGAAGTGACGAACACTACAGTATCATTGTAGTCCTTGCAGTTGATGCAACATTGCACCATGCTGATAGTCTACTAGGAACTGCTTTAAAAATGTGCATTTCTGAAATGTTGCTGTCTGCCTTTAGCCTGCAGTATAAGCATCAGAGGACATCCGAGAAGAAAGGCATTGCTGTTGTCATATTTCCACTTCCTCAAACAATTCATTTATACTGTACCTGTGCCAACAAATGACTTCTAAATGCCACCGTCATTTTATTGGGATTGAATCTCTTCTCTTGATGCTTGAAAAAAAATCTAAAGATATGGGTGGTTGGTATGGCTTTTAGCTGTTTGAGAAGGAGACAGGGTAACAGTAGGGGGGCAAACAGCCGAAGACAAATGTAGACATGTCTGATATATATAAATGTGGTTTCTATTTACACACTAAACTTAAATGTATAATATGTTAAACCCTAGGATAGATGAAGCTATGACTGAGCTGTGACTGTCATTGAGTAATAATTTGGCTGCTGCATTCTACGGCTTTAGTTGATTTGTTTGAATTATTTTAGAACAAGAGTTTGTTTCAGGGAGAAAATCTAGACTGTGAACACAAGGTTGTAATGTACATTAGTTCTGATCATCGTAAGAGTGCCACGAGGTTTGTCTTTGCATTCATTGGCAGCAAATTAAGAAAAAGCTATCTGACAAGTTTACAATTTTAAATATGTAGTCTGTTAGAGGCAACACTAGCATACAATGGCGCACACAGACGCACACATCCACAAGTTCCAGTTCAACCTGTTTCAGTCCAAATGCAGATTGTTGTTTCATGTGGTTGCAATTACACTCTTTTCAAAACATTCTTAGTTACCAGTTCCAACAAAGACTATGGCCTCTTGTGGTCTGGGTGCATGAGGAGAAGGAGGGGGAGCATGTCTGTCTACTGCGCCCCTGAAGAGGTTTGGGAGTTCATGTGAGTAAACTCAGATAAAATCTCATAGAGTAACCTCAGCCTACACAGTCCTCTCTACCACCTGGCAACAGGTCATCACTTTTACTATAAAGTCTGTGTCAGCATATTCACTGTAAATAACCCGACTGTAAGTTACTTTCATTAAAAGAATACCAGCACTGTTTAATTTAAATAATAAAAAAGGAATCTCGGACTGCAGTTTCTTCCCATAACAAGACTAACTCTATTCAGACTGATATGAACTTAGATCATGATATGATTTAAAATGTCATGTGATGTTTAAACTAATATAAAATATAATGAGAAAAACAACAGTTCTGACCACTATAGACCACACAGTCAGGCGAACGTGGAAAAGACCATAAAGCTTAAGGATAAGCTAAGGATCTAAATTTCATATGCCTCTCAGTTCCCACCATTAGCATGGCTACAGTGGAATCACAACGTGGATAGCCGGTGTTTTCTGTGTGACAGCCACAGCTTAGCAACAGCAATGGTTTAAGTCAACCCATTGTCTGTGTGGGTCTCAAAGTTGAAGGGTGGATCTCGTCTAACCCTGGCAGTCAGCAATAAACCTGAGCCCAGGAGTGGGGACGGCACAGGTAGCACTCACAGGCAGCAGCTGCACAGCCCAAGGCCACACATTAAGCCAGTCCACACTTAAATGAGACTCAGAAAGAAAGGCTAATAGCTCTCTTTATACTCCAACTATTGTGGGCAGAGGTTGGGCATGTCATGAACCCTGTCACTTTGACTCAAGTCAGGTAAAAACCTATTGGATTATGCTGTGGTTACTCTAAGAGGGTTGAAATGCAGCCCAGACACACATGGGGAGGGAATCTTGGATTTTTCAAAACATTTAACAAGTAGAAGGTATTAACAGGGTTGCTCAGTGCTCGACTCCTCCATATCTAACGACCCCTGTCTAAAAGGACAGCAAGTGTACTTCAAGCATGTGAAAATGTCAGTACGTCCTTGATAAAGAGGGATTAAGACAAGACATTCTCTCTTTCCTAGCACAGTCAGAAGGGAGTTGGTAAAAGTGGGAGTTGTTGGACCTCAAAATGTACTTTACTGAAACACATTTCACACACTTTTGCAGAATCAGTGTGACAGAAGTATGAAAAAGAAATAAGAGATGTCTTAATGCGGCACTCTCAGGGGGAGCTCGCATCACATCCTAAAGTAGTCTATTGGAGAGTCCTTTCACTTCGACTTCACCTAGACTGCTCTACAGAGACATTTTCCTGTGAGTGACAGGCGGGATGAGAGGTAGGTTGGTGGCATTTGGGACGAAGCAGATGGAAGGGACTGGTAGAATTAAACATACTACTATACACCACACTGCATTTTCTCAACAAATTTTGTTCGTGAAGTAACCTAAAACCAGCAATTAAAATGAATATTCCTGGTAGTGTTCAAAGTGCATTGTTGCACAGAACTGACCTTTGCGTATGCCTGCATAGCTGCTGGAGAGACCATTCCTTTTCTTTCGGTGTCTGTACAGCCAGATGCTGAAGACCATGAGGATGATCCAGCAAGCTGCACCGATGCCTGCTATGAAGGCCGGCTGCTTGACCACATCTGAGATTTGTTGGGACAAGGGGTTCTCCTGGCTCACAGTCTCTGAGATTCGCCCAGATGCATCTGAGGATGGGGAGTGATTGGAGGGGACAAGAGTGTAGGATTAGATTTGGCTAGCACACACGAAATGAAGGCAGTCAGAAGTGTGACAACAGGGGAGAGAAAAGGAAAAATATATATATATATATATATATATATATATATATATATATATATATATATATATATATATATATATATATATATATATATAATAAAAATGCACAACTCAAACCAGTTGGAAAAGCCAGAAATAGCACAAATATATCAGAAAAAGTCAGTCAGCATGGTACATAACTATGAACATTCCTCTTTATTCAGACGCACAAAAAAGATTCTTCATCTCAGTGGGTGTGTATGAGGCTGGTTTGTAGGAATGGAGTCATTTCTCTCTATTATTCAAAAGGCTTTCATCGCAAATCCCAGTCAACAGTGGCTGGTGAGCAGACGAAAGCAACGGAAGACATTCAAACACAGTCTGTGCGCCACACAAACCTGATGGAACCGGATAGGAAAACACAGAGAGGCATCATTTATACCCAACAATGATGGTTTAACAATCATATAAATAAATCCAATGAGATCATCCCCTCAAACACAAACATCTTAGTAATTAGCAAACTGAAGCACATCTGTGAAAAACTGAGGTGCTGAATGCCTTGCAGCCGTTTCTACTGTGAAATGCACTGCAAAGGCACCGTCTGTACTGTGGCTCACAACAACCAGCTCGGTCTGTTTTTCTCATCTGTCTATTCTCTCTGTGCTTCTCCCTCATGCGTGATACATGAAAGACTTGAGACCGGGTTGCCCCACCCCCTGCCATTCTGAAATTTCTTCATGTTCATGTTACTTTGTCTTCGTCTCTTTTTCTCAAGTCTTTCATGCTGTAGCCACTCATCTCTACCAGCTTTCTAAGCCAGAGGCAGAAAAACACCTCCCCAATGAAACCAGCTCCCTCACTTTAACCCTCCATATCCTTCTGTCTGTCTTTGTCTCAGTCACTCAGTCCATGTCTCCATTCGACTGCCTGTCTTCTCGATTTGTGGCTCTGCCTGGCCGAGTGAACGGAGCATGCCAATGTGACTAAGCAGCCCATGAGGGACTGTACAGGTATCTGGGCTGTGATGACGCATACAAGTTCAGAGCGTGACAAATGCATTTGGGTGAAGCGCTGGTCCCCAAGGCACATTGTTCCACTCCAGTGTTGGAACATGGCAACAATCACCACAGGAACTCTTCAAGGGAGAGAAATTGTATCAGTCACAGCCAGTGCTTCTTCATGCCCATCCCAGCCCACTCAATCACACATTTAAAACCAGATGGAGTTTTCTCCCTCTCTGCCTCATCCTGCTATTCATGTGTTTTCCATCCCTCTCCTGAGAAGACCAGCTTAGAGGCTTTGGGGAATAAAAAATGACAAAACATCTCAAAATATCTGCCTGTCTAGACTGAAAGGACAAAAAAAACAAGAAATATAACAATTAGCCCCAGTGCAGTCTGCACTGTGTTTCATATTATTAATGGCATGTCATGTCTGAGTCCAGAGTACAGGATTCATTACTGCTTTTGTCGTTTGAAGCGAAGCGGAGGCAGAAGACATTGCATCCTTGACTGAAGAGCAGAGCAGGGTGTGGCAGGCAGCTCAAAAGCTCTGCCACACAGGAATTCAATATTCCCAGGTTGATCACACTGCCAGCTAGTGGAACTCAAGGCCATTTCAAAATGCAAAACTTCCCAGTCATTCAAACTCTTCACACTCTTTCATGGCAAGCGTGATGTTTGTATAACAGTAATCACCACGATTACAGTTTCTAAGCATCAGTGTTGATAATGAAAGCAAAGCAGGCAGAGGCTTGAACGCGTCCGTCACTACAAAGAAAGGAATTATGTAATTTTCTGTTTACTTGGCAAACAGCGATAATTATTTGTCAGATAATTGGCTTCCATTCTACATGTGAGGATAGCCAGAGGATAAACACACTGAAAGATAGCAAATGTATCCACGAGAAGAAAAACAAAATAATTATGTGACCTCCTGTGAGAGAGAAATAAAGGTTGTTTCTACTCACCAAGCTGGAAGAAGGTGATATCGCTCTTAACTCCAGGACCCGCTCCGGTGCTGGCTGCTACTTCAACGCTGTAGCGGATCCCTGGGGCCAGACTGGGAATCAGTACGGATAAGGTTGTGCCGTCAACTGTACGGTTGATGTGGTACTTGCTCTCGTTCCCCAAGCACCAAATCTGCCGTAAGAAAGACAAAGAGAAAGTGGACATTGAGGCAATGTTATGAGGGTTTCGTGACCACATTCAGCTTGGTAGCTGCCACCAATCTGTGTCATTATAATTGCTCGGTGCTGTTATTGCAGCATTTTGACGCACTGTGGGTATTGTGTTACATCTCTGAGGTAGGAAAACATTTTACAGCATGGCTTTATGTTTTACAGGCTGTGCTCACCACAGGGTCAGTATTAGCTGAGGTAGCCATAACATGTCTCAGTGTAGCCTTAAGCCCATGAAAAACAAATGGGGATCAGTAATCACCCCCTAACCCAATTTCAGCAGAAGCAAAGTGCTGTCATTCCCAGGAAAGAGAGCCATCTCGCAGGCTGCCTCAGACCAGGGTCACAAAGAGAAGTATACATTCACCTCAGCATGAAGCCTGGAGACCTCCACACCCTAACATTCAGCTTTCTTTACCCCCCACCTCCTCCCACCAGTTAACCATATGCACCTCCTTGGGTGTGCACTGGACACGTGTGCTTTTGTGTGCTTGCACTTCTGTGATGGAACTACAAAGCCCTGAAATTTTCTGTGTATCTTAAAAATTGCGGTGAGTGGAAATGCCGCCAGGGACCGGGCTCGGTAATGAGCAGGGAACGTTCTCGAGCCGAACTTAAAAACCATGAAATTACTTTAAAGCCTATCACCAGAAAACATTTACCTGGAAAATTAACAGTAGCTTAACTTTCTTACTGGCTCTGCTACGTCTCCCCCTCCACCACTAACCTACATTCCCTGTGACACAAAAAAGGCTTTGCAGGATGTCCACAGCATAATCAATGAGAGGACAGTGCTGTCCAAAGTGGAGTGGTTACAAAATGACAGTGCATTATCAAGTAAGGTGGAGGAAAAGGGGACTCAGAGAAAGCTGCTGTAGGTTGAAGGATGCATTAGCACAGCCATAGACCAAAGAAATGACTGGAAATATAATGGAGGTCTGTTTGTCATTCTTATAGCTTCTTATAGTCCTCCACTAAATTATATAATGCATACAGTATAATTAAGTTGTATGTAGTTTGTTCTGTTTAAATATTGAGCTCTTTTAATTCTAATTTGTGTCAGGACTCTTAAATACATCTATATGGAAAAGGTTATGAAAGTCAAACAATTTATCTCAACTAACAACATAATAAAATGGAATCAACCAGTTAATTCCTAACTACTATTAGAGAAAAAAAAAAGGAAGCCTATTAATAATTACCACAGAAATTGCTCCTCACTAACATGCGCCTTTGGAGGGGCACATGATGTGTGAGTATACCATGACCACCAGATGGCACTGTTTCATAGCAATTTCAAGCAGCTCCCCTGCCTTCGCTCTCCTGTCTCTGAGTCTCTGTCATCACATAGAAGGAAAAGCACTGAGGAGTGTACAAAGGTGTGCCTCGACCAGGAATTCATTACCTTTCCATGTCTGTGCCTTGCCTCTGTTATCTACTCTGTCTTTATCCCTGTTTGTGTCTCCATTGTGTGCCTCTACACTGCAAGTCTCACTTGCTCACACCTGAAGTAGCTGCTGGCTTTTTTCTTCTTTCTTTTTCGGTTACCTTGTACTCCTGGACCACCCCGTTCTGCTCCTCTTCTGGTGGGGGTTGCCAGGAGACCACGATGGCGGTCCCATTGTCCCCACTCTCCGTCACTGTAACCTCACGAGGCGGGGCACTGGGGGCTGAGGGGAGCAGACAAAAGATAAAAAAAAAACACACCTTCATATTTGAGACAGATATTTTTTCCATGCAGTCTCTCCCTGTCTCCCCTCACCCCATGTAGCTGTCAGAATTTGTCCTTTATCTCTGTGTGTGGCTGATGCTGAGGCAAGAACAAAGGACTAATGATCAAAATTATGATGCTGTTATCTTAAAACTGAGTTTGTTTAATACAAGCGTTTTTGTGGGTAAACAAAAGCAGATAACTGTTTGCTCATAAAAGATGTGGCGTTATGATGGTGGACTACGTGGCGATGTGTGAACGCCAACCTGTGGTCCAGTGGTAATTAAACTAAAATTAATTATGAACACAACATAAAAGACATAATCACGGTGTGTCTGAAAATCAGAGAAAGAGGCATTTTTCTGCTTAAGGGAGAACACACATTATGTTTAGAGAAACATGAAAACAATTATCAACAAAACTGGGAACAAAAGAGAATCCAGCAGAAAAAAGATCAAAACGCTCCCACACATGCAACACACACAAAAAAACTCTAGTGAACACTCAACACTCCCATTTCACTCACTGCTTGCTACAGATTAAAATTTGCAGTTGGGTTTCAACCAAACCTCATGGGACTGCCACAACCACACCCTATGACAAATTAGTACAACACTTGCACTGGAGTGTTGTATAGCTTTCCATAGGGCCCTTTAAAGAGCTGAACATGCACCCTAGCATGCTTGAATACACCACATTTAAACATAACATAATCCTGTCCTCACTGCCTGCTGTGAACAGCTGTTGTATGCTCTCACACATGCAAGCTGCTCATATAAAACTGTGTAAACATGAAAACATGCATGCACACATGCGAGCACTGAGGCAAACGTGCACACAGTCACACGCATTCACACCCCCCCACCTTCCTCCAGCGTTTTGCCAATTTTGACATCACTGTCTGTTCCCTGGAATTCGTTGAAGAAGGGGCGGACTTTGAATTCGTATGTGACTCCCTTGCGAAGCTGTGGCACAACAGCGCTGTCCTCCCCAGGGGTGCGCACCTCGAACACAGCCCACTCACTCCTCTGCTGCCCCTCCGGTGAAGGCCTGTACATCACCTTGTAGCCCTGGATGTACTGTGACTGCTGCTCCACCTAGTCAGTGGCACGGGAACACAGCAAAAGCGTCAGATCCACTCGATTAGCTGCTTCATAGTTCACACTGCAAAATCACACAGTAATGTAACATATAGCATCACTGGACCACAATGGATTTGTGCAACTGATACACCAGGCACTGTATGGAATGGGGTGCTAACGCATCACATCACCCCTCTGTTTATCTATCCACATCTACATCTCCTTTTGACTGTCTCTCTATGCGCCATTTGGAGCAGCAGCGATATTTTGCAAACCACAGTATGAGGTCATTGGCCAGAGGTTCCTCTAAGTCTGGAGCTGGTTAAATAGGGCCCAGACTCCCAGAACAGCCTGTCTCATCCTGTCCTGCTCTCCAGTGTACTGAATGGGGAAAAAGTGGATCTTTATACAGAGTACCATCGGCAGAGAACACAGCAAGTAAAATTGTATTTTATGCAGCTAAATAAAGAGAGTCAATGTAATTGGAAGAGATTTGTCTGTTAGTTTAATCTTGGGATAATTGATGTTGCTTTGCAATCCAACATGGTTGGAGAAAAGAATAACCACTAACCAGTATGCTAATATCCCTATGAGTCCCTGTGGAAGGCAAGCAGCCCTGGCTTGTAAAGATTTTAGTGATTTCCTTATCCTTCCCCTGTAAAATATACTGCCGGCTCAGGTGGTCTTCATTAGCCTGAAAACTGTGCAACCATTTACCACAACACAAAGGAAAATGTAAAACCAAGAAACTCCACAGTGGGAACAGATTTCACCTTGCAAAACAAGAAAACCGTGGCACTTGACAATAATGTCAGTCTCCCTAATGTCATGTGTTATTCTTAAACATTCCAGGGTAACTGGGCAGTAATGTTTTAAATCAGTCTTGACATGTCAGTATCTTTTTCACGTTTCCTTGGTCCCATTCATCATTCACAATGGCACTTCATAATACCTGGGAATGCGGGGGTGGCCTTAAGTCAAAAGACACACAACAGTGACTGTTCTTACCCTTCAGTGAGCCATCCCTCAGACTAATAACTACTATGTATGATGGACAACCACACTGTATAGTTTTATTGTCTCGTAATCTAAAACACAGTACGTACAGTAAGCAGACTAGTTGCAGGTGAACATTAGTACTTCATATTCAGCTTGTAACAGTAAAGGAATGCCACCATAAGTTCTACTTCTTCCACTCCCACCTATCTGTTTTAACATCTGTAAGCCATTTCCACTTATGGGCATGAGTTGGCCGCCTCTTCCTTCTCACTTGTATTATTTTAACAGCCATCAAGTGTTTTCAATCTTAGAGGGCACAGACTGGCACGCCACATATTGCTATATGGCACTACTACTACTACAGCAGAAAGATGGGCTCTATAGTCTGGGTTTTGGGTCCACTGGGTTTTGGGTCCACTGTGGGCAAAGCTGCAGCTTCTTGGTCTCTAGCCAGTCGACCAGTCCAGGCTCATGCCAGATGGACACTAAGAACACTTGGACTGGGTTCCAGGTTGCTCTCTGCAGTGTCCTTCCTTTGCAGGGTGCTGGGACGTTAGCAAATTAGCTCGGCTGAGTGGCCTGACAAATTGACCGTAGGCGTATCACTAAACTAACCTTGGAGCTTTGGTGACCAGCTGTACCCGTGATCCATATGGCAATCTGTAGCTATGCTGCAGCTGTCTTAAGAAAAAGAAGCAACAATAATGTGTCCATGGGGAAAATTATACTCACTGTCCACTGCACCCTGACAGAGGAGGAGGAGAGAATGGTGGGGTTGTGGAGGTGGATGACCACTTCTCCCAACTCTCTCTGGATCTGACGATGGTCCACACCCTGACTGGTTGGAGGGATATCTGTATGCAGAGGCACAGACATGAAAAAAGAAGAAGAAGAAGAAGAATGAAACTACAGAACAACCACAGGTGTAATGTATATCGAAGGAGACAGTTCTCACCTTGTGTTTTCACAGCATCAGTGATAGGACTGGGATCACTCAGCCCGTAGGCATTGGCTGCCCGTACTAAGAAGAGGTAGACGGCGCTAGGCTTCAAGCCCTTCAGTACAAATGACTCAGTTTTCACATGCTCTGCCAACGTCTGCCAGCTGCTCCCTGATGCATGACTGTGGACACACAGCAGAGAGAATTAAAGTATAAAAGGGCTTTAATAAAGCTGTGAAATTGTTATGTTTTTGTCAGTTGTTGAGCTGACTGCTTTTACCTGAAGGCCTCTATTATATAGGAAGTGGGTGTGGCTCCAGCATTAGGATTAGGTTTCCAGGAAAGGGTGATAGAGGTGCGGGTAACATCAGTGACCTCAGGTTTGGAGGGGGCACTGGGGATCAGGTTTGGGTCAGTAGGTCTGTTTGGCTGGACTGGGACTCCAAACTCTTAATGTAGAGCAGACAGAAGGGAAGAAGCAAGCAATATTGTAGTTTATTGCTATTTCTGTGAAAAGGCATTCAAAACATCTACAGTGTTCAATATTACCTCTCTTTGTTTGACTTAAAGTAGAATAAGAACATGAAAACATGAAACTAAACCTCAGTACTGGGATTAGACTTACCATGGACCTCTAAGTAGGCTTTCCATGAGGCCTCTCCACTGGGCGTGGAGGCGATGCAGGTGTAGGTTCCAGTGTCACCAAGCTGGCCGAGGAGAGGAACGGATATTTGGTTAAATGGAAATTATTTAAATGTGTGCTGAACTGGTAGTTGCCTGCTTCTTGCTATCTCACCCCCACCATCACTGCTCTGCTTATTGACATTCTGGTGGAGTCTGTAGCAGGCAGCTGTCATTGCCTGATAATCTCAGTATCATCTCTTTCATAGCAGAAACTGGGGGAAAGCAGCTGGAAAGGCCAAGTGGCAGACCATTGCTAGTCAAATGGAAAAGATTTTCACAGGATCATAGACTAATTGGAGACCCTTTTCTCTCTTTACCATCCCCCTGAGTGTCAGAAATGGTGTGTCAACTGCTCTGTGCAACAGATGTAGTGACAATCTGTAGGCTGCTGATGATATTCGGTCAAACCTCAATTTCATGAGAAAGGGTTGGTTCATTAAAATTTAAATAAACAAAAGAGTAATGTGCATTGGTAAACTGCATAGCGGTAGTTTGTAGTTTAGTTACATTTTAGTTCAGGGACTACAACACAAGAAGGGACTTACCGGGCTGAAGTTTGTTATTTTAACCTTAGAAAATCTGCATTTGATTTGGATCTGCATCAAAATACATGTACAGCAGATAGAGGCAATAATGCGCTACATTGGCCAGAATGTTTTTCACTGAAAGTGCAGTAGCTTATGAGAAAATAAAACTGGAAAAAAAGCACTTTCTCAGATCGACATCTGTATTTTGGCTCCTGACCTAAGACAAATCATGGCTCATGGCCTACATTTCCATCACATTTAACTGAAATTGGTTGGCAGATTTTTGAGATATTGTGCTAGCTAACAGGCTAATAAACAAAACACTAAACATAACCCTGTTGGCAAAGCCATATTTTCACACTGCCGTTTTTCTAAAGATGTCTACTCTGTCAACTGCAGCTAAAATGAAACAAATAATTCTGTTATGGTTTGTTGATGATGCATAGCACGCTAAGGGCTACCGTGCTAGTGTGTAAGCAAAATGAAGAGAGAAAAACAGAAAGAGATAAATTGTTTGAATAGCTGAGTGTGAAGATGACCCTCAAGGTGTGTTTATTTGTCTGGCAGGTAAGATAATTTATTCAAACACAATAACAACAACAACAGTCACACGACCACATTTATAAATTACCTCACGCATCAAAGACATCTTCATTAAAATGTTTTCAGGGAGAAATGACAAGTTCATTAATGTAAAGTGCCTGCGGAATTTCCTCGTCTAGGAGAAGGGTTGAGACGCATCTCTTTATGCCTGCCTCACACTGGCGGCCCAATCACACTGCAATCTTGTCATCGCAAGACATGCCAGCATTCATCAGAACACAGCAAACTGACATGAACTCTGACCCTGGGACACCTCCATCTGGAAGACACGTCAGCACCCCATACTTCTCTCTGCCTAAGAGTGTGTCCAGCATCACACAAATTGCCGTCACACACACTCACACACATATGGTTACACACAAAATTACACACAAAACCCACTGTGTTTGCTGGCTGACAGGAACTACAGACTGTTCGACTTCACAGGCTCCATTTCAAACCTGTGACAACTAACTGACAGCCCACTGAGGGCTGCTTGCTGGCAGGGAACACATGCTTTATTTACCAACCAGCAGGGGTTTACCAGGCACATTATATGATAGGATATGGGCAACTTTGAAGTGAAATTTGAATGAGTTTAGACATTAAAGGCAGCCTAATAGAAAACCTTAATCAGAAACATAATTATATAAATATATAGAGAAATGCCAGGCACGTTTACACATTCATAGTCGAATTAAGAACACAGAGCAGTACCAGGTGCTGTGTTGTATGTTTACTTTGCTTGATGTTGAAAAAGGAATCTGAGCATGTTGGTTCATGTGTGCAGGTGTCTTACCTTTGCATAGCGTATCTGTAGTGCACCTGTGTCCAGCTGCTTGACCCTGGAGTCATGTGTGGACACCAAGACGCCATCTTTTCTCCACAGGATGGTTGGGGTGGGGTTCCCTGATGCCACACAGTTGAGGACCACCGTGCCGTCCACAGCTACCGTCTGATTGGTTGGGCCCTGCCGGATAACTGGTGGCGGGCGGTCCGACACAACTGTGGAATAAAGAGAACCATCAATTATGCGGAGAGTTGGAAGGAGAGAAACCGTGAAGGTGTTCATGTGCTGTAGCAGGTACACAAGGTACCGTGGATTCAGTTAATTATATCCAGCTTGTGAGGGAAAATACACAAAAGGCGCAGAACGGTGAGCGTCTGACAAACAGAGTGTAGCAATGTAAGCATGTGAAAACTGCAAGGATAGTGGCAGAGGAATGAAATCCAATTTTAAGAAATGGAAACAATTTTCTAATCATTCAGCAGCAGGAGTTGAACTCCGCCAAGTAAAAGCAGCAGCATAATTAAAATGAAACGGCCTCAGATACTTCGGTCTTCTCGCTACAGCTCTACCAGACGCCTGGCACTACACATGCGAATGCTCACGGCCAACAATCCCCAAACCCATCCCCCAGCCATAAAACACAAAACAAGGGAGAAAATGCTTACAAAAACATCTAGCCTGAGCAGATAAACAGTACACACAAACAACAAAGACAAGGAGAGAAAGGATGGATTTGTCAAAAAGAGAAAAGCTGTAATGCAGAGAAGAGAGGGGCTGGGAGAACATATAAGAAAGACTTTCATTACATGCACCAGAATTTTTTGTCTCTACTGTGTGTGATTCATCATGTTCCTGCTGTAGGTTGTCTGCCTCTCTCTGATTATTATTATTATCATTCATAGCACTATTGATAACCATTGCTGTCAGCCCCACTGATTTACAAGCAAGATGCATTCAGTGGGGAGCAATCAAATTAATACCTAACACAGTGTAAAAGCAACACATAATGATGTATGTATGTGCACATGGATCCTCAGAACCATGCTGCAGCATAATCTCTGGGCCACTATGCATTTGCTTTTGTGCCGGGGACGGCACAATTACTAAAACATTGTCAGCATGACCTGTAATTACCAGATCTGCCTGCGGAGAAGTGGTGGCCTCAGAGCGGTCTGTTCACTTTAATAACTGTTATTATTATCCAGTGAGCATGACAGAATGAGAGAAAGAAGAGCAGAGAGAGATACGGAGCATACCATTGTAGGCCTGAAATGATGAAGGACATTTGGTAAATGAAGGGATGAATCTAGGTGTGCCTTAGACAAAATAATAGGTGTCCAGATCGCTGTGGGAATGGTGGAAATGAAGCCAAGGTTGATCCACCAGGCTGACAGAGACTGGCTAGCAGAGTAATTAGAGGACCCAGTCCAGACCTCACCACACAGCCACAGTCTTCCAACAGTAGACAGCAGCAAGCCAGCCGTGGAATACCAAAGAAGACATTAGCCAGTGTGAATCTAGTGAAGCCAAATACTGAGCCACGGTCTGGGTGCACAGGCACCAGAGAGTCTCTACCTCTGACAGGAACACATCGAACAGGCCAGACCAAACCTCACAAACCTCAATTTGGATATTAATATGATCTACAGCACTACCACAGCATTTCAGATGAACAGCTGAAAGTTTTCTTTCAGTGTTCTTCTAATTCTGTTGGAGGCTTTGCTGTATACAAAAATTGGGTTAAAATAAAGGTTGCCTACCATCAGTGACCTCTAGCAGAGCCTTGGTGATGACACTGCCCGCGATGTTGAGGGCCTGGCAGCTGTAGTATCCCATATCTGAGCGTTCAGCATCAGTGATGGTCAGGTCACCGGTTTGAGAAACAGAAAATCGGCTGGAAGGTTGAGGAGGTTGGTAGGAGAAGAGCAGGTTCTGTGGGGATAAAAACAGATTCCATATAGTCAGACTTTTATTAACAGGTATTCGGCCAGAAGAAGTTAACTGTGCTCATAAAACAGTTCTTTTACAAGTTTTGTTTGAGTATGCTAGCGTATTCCCCAGTAAATAAAGAGCCATTTTGTAATGAAAACCTTTAATGTAATTCACTTTGGTTACCTGGCTGCCTTCTTGCTGCCAGAAAATGGCTGGCTGTGGGTTTCCAGTGGCCTCACACTGGAAGGTGACCGTTCTGCCAACCCCGACCACCTGATTCCTTGGTCTCACCACGAACGCCGGGGGCACTGGAGGACAGCCACGAGAATGGTTAGCCATTGAATACACAAACACACTATATTATATTATTATAGTTATCATAATATTACAGTTGCATGTGGTCTGGACAATCTGAATGAAAGACAAAAGAAATCTGACTACAACTCTGGTGTCTGTATTCAAATATGCTCTATTCACTACTTTCTTTCTCAATTTAGTGTGTGTACAGCAGATTACACAGTATGCTGTTTAACTTGAAAATGCAGACATATTATACATGTAATGAATAGAGAAAAAAAAACAGGGTTACTCCTAAGCCCCCTCATTTGCATGGGCATGGCCCATTAAAATTTACATGGAAATGGGGAATAAATTTGAGCCATCTGTCCAAGCTGACACCCTCCAATAGTGTTGGCCTCAACCAGGATGCAGTATTCATACATCTTAATGACAAATTCCATCTCAGTCTAAAGTGTAGTGCGGTAGCCCAATGTCACCCATGCAGCTCTACAGTGACACTAGGCCTTGCTGGTCTAATAGGCCATTTATGTGAGGAGATGCACTCTGAAGGTAGACGTCCAGGGGCAGGCCAGTTTTAAAAAAAGGACATGGATGTGTCCTCAAATATCACATATATATAATGATGTAATCATTTTTATACAACAGCAATGTTGTACTAAAATAAAGCAATCTGAAAACTGTCATTTGAAATACAGACATAATCTGTCCATGAACAAGATAGTGTTTGGTAATGCATAAAAGGAGAAAATAATAGAATGAAATGATGTAGCTTTACCTTGGAGGCCCAAGCTGAACATATTTTTACCGATTAATGTCCTTTTGTCACTGTTGCCCATGACAACCGAAACATGAATGCTGATTGGAGGGTGGAGAAGTGATGGAAGGAGGATGGAAGGGGGGTTGTGACAGCTTCCTGTCTCTGTCAGGGCGGTGAATAGGTGACGGGTGACATTTCAACTTACCAGACATGACTAAAAAGGAAACAAAAACACAACAACAAAAAAACCCACAGATGAATAAATAAATAATAAACAGCGTGACATAAAGAGGAGAGATAAGGAAAATAATAATGTGATGTCCATGGGTACAAGTAATCATGTTATTCTCTGAATAAAAGACATGTCACATTTCAGCCACCACTGAAACCCAGGGGACTGGATGATACACACAGCAAAGAATATTTACCATGAGTGAGCAGGAATGCATCAAAATGCACACGCAATGAAAATACTGAAGAACATCTAATTCAGAGCTCCTTCTAAGTTTTGTGACAAGGAAACTGATCAGAAAAAATCCTGGATTCAGTAAAGCAAAATCACAAAATGGCAAAAAAAAAAAAAAAAAAAAAAAAGAACAAGAAAAAGAATAAAAGCACACAGACGTTAGCGTGAAACACAACACAGATGTTCTATGCTTAGCAACACAATGCTTTGTTGTTTTCTTCCTCTCTTTCCAGGTGTTGTGTGAACGTCCTTGTACCTTTAATGAGGTTTAGGGCACCCTGAGGAGCAGCTAGATCACAGTCCTTCAAGCACAGCCTTGCAAATGTAAGCCCGATTCATAAAACCACAAGGTGAATGTTAACTGTCAGTCTTTGGCCGTAAATCTCCCCCGGCCAATCACTCACCTTATCTAATCTGTCTGCTTCAACGGCTCCCACAGAAACATAAACGCTGTCAGTCAAAGTAATGACCAACCCATCCCCCTCCCCCTGCTGGCCTTTAAAATGCAGATAAGACTTACATCAAACACTCCCAGAAGAAGACGCTCACCACTGTCCATGTGCAAGAGGCTCTAAATACACACAATCATGGGACCATACACACCCACAAATACACAACCCTACTAAAACACCTACACATATCCATTCATGTGTGTCTGAGCCTTTAATTAGGTAACCCTACCTCTCCCATGCTGCTGTGATCACAGTTGTGGACCCGGAGGGAGAGGTGAGCCTTAAATCTGGCCGGGTTACTTTGTTGTGGGCTTTCTGCTAGCGTACAGAGCAGAGGGGAGTCTCTATCAATAAGATGATCAGAGTGGCTGAGGAGAACACTTTGGCCTTCAGCCCAATAGAAAGCAGGCTAAGTACCAAAGACCACAGCAGGGATATAAATGGGGATTTGAGCAGTGCTGCTCTTCAGTAGACCTAAAATCAACACAAGCGCAGGACGGCAAGCGGCGGAACTGGGGCTTCCATTGGGAGCTCTGTAGTTTTAAATGTTCTGTCACTCTCTGAAATTTGGTATACTGTACAAATGTGTTTCACACAATTTTTGTGTAACAGAGAGTAACGCACAAAGAGGATCTATTCCATAACTTAGATAAATCAAATGCAAAGATACAGAGATAGAGTGACACAAAGAATCCCTTCTTTGTGGCACCCAACCAGGTTTTGGTATTTATCATCACTGAGCACACAGGCTGCTGACAAGAAAGTTCCTCTCATTTACTTTCTTTTTGGCACCAGTTCCAAGTCTCCTTCCAGAGCCTTTACATGGGTTATTAGCAACACTGCTCTAGGGACTACCTTTCCATTCAAGGACTTCTTTTTTAACATAAATCACTGCTAATAGCAAACTTAACTGGCTGAGAAAAAATAACAGGCTGGTTTTCTGAATTCTGTCCAACACAGTCTGACACAGTGTGTTTACACTCCTATAGAGGAAGTCAGCTGGTGAGGTTTAATTAACAAAATAGAGTATAAACATTATTGAACCACACCAGACAAAGATCTACATGCCTTTATGCGATCCTTAAATCTTTAAAAACACATTTTCAGATGTTCGCACACCCTAAGCAGACCTTACAGAAGAACGGCCTATCTCACTACTGCATTCTCATGTGGCTTAGATTAATGATTTTACGACAAAACCATAAATACGCCTGGTGACTTGGCCAGTTATGAGTTTCTTCCATCAATCAGTGAAATATTTTACTTGACATATTTATAAGCCCAACGAAGGTGTAGTAGACTGACAAACATGTGTGTAAGACAATCATTCACAGATTAAGTTAGTAACAAGAGCAGAGCACACTGAAAGAAAAATAGCCCAAGGCACCACTTCCACAATGTTGCCATTGTTCCCTTACAATCTAACCCTGGAAGTGTGAAAATCTCCCTTGGTCCACACAGAGCTGGATTCTTCTTTTAAACTGTCCAGCTCTTAAAAGGGAGTTGCTTTATAAGATAGTATCTTCAATATTATATGTCTCACTACATTTTTAATATAATTTTTACGTACCATATTGCAGTATATAAGCAAACTGCATAACGACACTGCAAGGGGTGGCTTCTATATTTCATACACACATAAAATTAAATTTTAATTCTTTTGGTTTTATAGTCCATTGATGCATCAAAGCAGATTTAGCAGAAAAGCATGAGTTTAAAGAATATTTACATTAATTCCACTTCATCCTTAAATATCAAATTACCAATTACCAATTCTGTGGTGTAGTTCTCTCTGCCAGTCGCTCACTTCCACTGAAATCACATTATTCAGCGGTTCAGTTATGCAGTGGATCGGCAATCTTACCATACTTTGACTCTTGATGTAAAGCGACAGCACTGACCGCTAAACCCACAGACTAAACTCCTGCCCCGCACATTACTGTTGTCTTTACTACTACAGTGACATCTCACCACCTATACATCGTTTCTGTTACTTTGGCCTGTTCAGACCTACAATTACCCGGCTTTTCTTTCCTTTCCTACGCTCGCATCTGTAATTAGAAGCATGTCATTTCCAGGCGTGGGACTGTGGCCTGCTTGTCTTTAATTAGCTGGACTGCTCAGTGCCCACGGCCTCTCTGGCTTCCTCATGTCCGGGTCTGGATGAATCTCAAGGATATAAGAGTAGATGGAAATGAATCTAGGAACTTTGAAAATCTGGAGGTTCATCCTTCAGTCTGATCTTACCATCAGAACACAACAAGGATTCCTATTACTTATTCTACACTACTCACCTGATCTTACTTCTTTAAAAAAGCACTGACATTTGTCCTCTACATCTATGGCAGAGGTTCTTCACTGCTTAAATGCAATCGATTTAAGAACTTTTACATTAGGTTTTCTCGCCTTTCTAACTCCAATTACAGTCGACGAATAGTTTTAGCAGGCTTTAGCATTTCAAAAATGTTTCTAAGTCTGAAGAACACCTTATTGAATTAGTGCATCAATGGTGTTCCCCTTCATTAACTACACTTCCATCAAGGAGAGGGAAAGAGCGAAAAAAGGCAATAAGAGAAGTAGATATATTGACGGGTGTATTGGCAGGTGTGCCTAATTTTGCTCAATCTAAAGATTGTTGTCTTGTGGAGAAAATTAAGAAATAATTGCTAAGGGTAACCATGTGAAGAAGAAATATCTGTGTTTGTGAGTGGGGGTTGGCAGAGCAATAGAATTGCCTTGTCTCTTTACATTTCTGCTGCACTGACTGCTGGAAGTGACATTAATATGACAGACCTCACCACAGAAACATCTCCACCTCTATCCTCTTCACCACAATCGCCTCCAGCCCCAATTCCCAACTCGTTCTGCATCAGTGGGGAGCCGCCACCAAGACCAACATACTCAGTGTCCCCATCTCCCATGCGCTAAGCCTGCCTCCCCTCCCCTCCCTTCTTCTCTCACCCGACTCCCAACATTCCCATTAGTTTGCTGTTAAATGGCCCCTGTGTTCCTCTGATTCTCAGGAGGGCTTGGGGGTGATCCCAGCCCCCAGTTCCTCTGAATGGTTTCTTTCTGAATGTTCACACTGTGTGACCGACTGCTTTATATTCCAACTGTGTTAATAAGATGTCCAATGGAGAGGGCCACAGGAGACACACAGATATTCTGTAGGTTCGAAAATAGTACCGTATGTCTGAAAACATGAAGGAAGACAGCCCTTCAGAAAAATGCCACTTGTATAGGGCAAATGAAATCGATTGCCGCTCAGCTCCCATGTGCACAACTCTGCAGCTGTTATGGATTTTTGCGTTCCTTTTCATTAGAAATCAATCAGCTAATTGAGAGAGAATAGTTGAAAGTGATGGCCGTGTAGCACTAAAGCTGAAGGCTAATATTGCAATGTGGCTTGGCTAAATTGCGTTTGAATCAAGCTGCAACAATAGCCCGGAGTGGAAATGAATTTAGAATAGCTGTTTAAATGGCTATACATGAAATATCTTGACGAACATAAAGAGAGACTTAACGGTACCAGTATTCTGTCTTACCGTGGACGGTGAGCGTGGCCGATGCCTCCGCCTTGCCCACCATGTTCTCTGCCACACAGGTGTAGGAGCCTACATCAGCTGAGGTCAGTCGACGGATCTTCAGGGTGTGGTCCTCACGAATCTCATACCTGGATTAAACAGGTTTTCGTGAATCAAACATTGTCAAACACACAAAAACTTTGCACACGTAGATTCACTCGGTGCAACATGCGTCAGCTGACGGCACAGACAAAAGCGAGCAGGGGATCAAACAAAGGTAGGGAGAGGTTGAGGGAGGAAGGCATTGTATGATGAAAGGGGACCAGACTATGAGTCATACCGTCCTTTGGGCAGATCGCCATCGTCCTTCCTCCAGCGCACGGTGGGAACTGGGTCGCCACGGGCCTCACACCTGAACTCTACACTCTGGTCCACTAACACCACCTGGCTACCTGGGCGACGTACAAAGCTGGGACGCTCTGCATAGATAAAAACAGCACACGAGTGAAAAATCACAGAGCACATAACAGTAGTACTGAAATAATGTTTTGATTAAGATAAAGCCATTAAACATGTTTCTTTGATCCCCTCAATAAATTTTGGTTTTGTTCTTTAGCCAGTTTTCAGGTTTAAAACTGATTTGAAAATGAATGAACCCAGTGGAAAAAAAACATGCTTTAGCTTTATGTCCTGTAATGTATCCTTGGATAAAAATAATAAAATAATGTGAAATATTCCAATTGAGTTTGTCTACAAAGCCTTGACGAGAAGGTAGCCAGTTTATGATTAATAAAAAAATACAGTCTAGACTAGACAGTAGACAGTAGACTTACTCATAAGGACAGGAAATAATTACTGCTTTGTGGCACAGTACGTGGTCTTAATTACACATGACAAGAGAGTAAATGAATTGAAAACAGGACACTGAATAAAACCAGAAAGTCAAAATTCTGCCATCACCTTGCTAACTCACTACCCTGAAGTCCAGCTCTGATTCTCTCAGGTCACCAAATTGCAAAAGATAGTACAAGGTCACCACAGCACTTCCAATGTTTATTTTTGGGGGAAAAAAAAAATGCTTTCAGCTGTTGTGAACACATGCCTTCTTCAGACTTGGTCCCAAAAACTAACCAGGGTAGTTTATGATTAACAAGTTTCTGGGTTCAGATATTCACTCTTTTGGGCAAGCTCACAAGCTATAAGTTGGCCTCATTTGATCCCTGACAGTATTATTTCAATATAATTGTTTTTCTTTATGGTTTTGCTGTTGTTCTGTCTCACACACTGCAAGAGGTCTCTGAGGAGAAGAGGTGGAGGAAGTAAAAACAAAAATGGTGGTGATAAAATCAGTAGTCTGGACATGCTCTCTGCTTGGGCCACAGGAGAGTATCAGGGTCAGAGGTCACTCATGGTGAAACAGGCTGCAGCTGGTCATAGGAATGAAGCGGCTGAGCCCAGCGTGGGATTCAGGTGAATTTAAGTGTGAGATTTGAGGTCATCTCATGCTCTATCTGATAAAGGTCAGCAACACCATTTAGTTCCCTGAGAAATAGACAATAAAAGTTTCACATCTGGATTCTGTATCTCACTGCAAACAAACAAAAATAAATGTATGCAGATATGTGTGCGTGCATGTTTGTGGATTGCATGTAGATAGAAAGTTAAGTAGACACTGAGATACTCTAATAGAGGAAAAAAGGATTAATTACCAAGTACAGTAAGCTCAGCTATTTCGCTTTCACGTTCTCCAACCATGTTTGTGCCAACGCACACGTACTTCCCAGCATCACTCTTCCGCGCATTTGTGATCATCAGCTTCCCTCCGCGGATCTGTGGGAATAGAAGAGGGGGCGAGAGGTTAAACAAGGAGAAAAAAAACAGTAATATTGGGGCCAGTGGTTGACGCAGAGACAACAGAAAACAGTATAGCTCAAACATTTCCTAATTGCATTTAAGAATGCCTGTAAGCATTTACTTACCGAAAAGCCATTGCAACACCATGATGAAATGTGCTCACAAACACATAATGGCTGGGTGCTAAAGATTGCTTTATATTGGATTATTGCTCAGCACTTACAGAGACGAGACCAACTCTCTCTTGTCGGTTTTTGCTGTTCCCCCTCAGCTTCCACTTGAAGTCTAAATCGTAATCGGTTGGCCTCTTCCTCTTAAGGGTAAGCTGAGCCAAAGAACACTTTCCCAGTCCAACACAACTGCAGGTCCCTGAGGGAACACCTGAGGCACTGCATGTCTGCAAGCACTTTTGCAGTCGCCACAAAGAGCTTCAGGACAGTTTCATCTATTATTGTTAGGAATGTTTTAAAAAACAGGTTTCTTGGATTTTTTTCTGTGCACATGATGAACAACTACAAGCGAGAGCAAGTGAACATACATTCAAGCATGGACACACACCAGCCACTGAATGTGTGTTTGTCCAGGTGAATGTCATGTCTGTTATTTCCCAGGGCTTTGATTACAGGCCAGAGGAGGTGCTTTGTTCTCAGGCAGTCAGAAAGGCAGCCCTGGCCCCAGCACAGGCCTTCAGCCTGTCTCTCAGCTCCCAACCATGCCAGTCAGTGCAGAGACAGACAATAGTGTGGTGTACCAGTGATCTGTGTGCCTTGATGGGGCTTAAGGTTTGAAATGCTCACAACAGCCTGCAAGACCAGAAGCACCTCCTGCAAGCATGTAATTGATACCCTCATTAAAGAACCAACACAGAGAACTTGACACAAAATATTGCAAAAAATTTGCTTTCCCCTGACTACCATGTTTAAACTCAAGCACTACTACATGTGTGCTATGATATGTGTCAGTACATCTACATTACTGTACTTCATATACCAATACAGTCAAGTTTTCCCCACCTGTACATGACAAGCGTGTGTCTGTCCATTTGTTTTTAGAAAGCAGCCAGTATAAATATAAGATTCCTCAAGGACAATTTTGCAACTTGATATATTCTTTTGGTTCTGGTGGCATTCCTCAGCCCTTCACCCCTCTTTAATATTCATGGTAAAGCAGGAGGCAGAAAGACTTGAAGAGCCAGCGGAAGTCTGCCTTATTTAGGGCACCCCGTGGTGCTGGAGGGGTTTGAAGTATCATTATGTTACTGTTTGTTTGAGGAAAGGCTTAACAGCTAAAACACTGTGACACTCACAAAGGCCCAAGGTCAGGGCAGACCATACAGCAGAGAAAGAGGGGGGTGTACTGTTGGGTCCACAGGGTTTTGACATGAGGATCCACTTAAGGCCCTGTCCACTCCATTCATATTCTTACCTCCGAGTGTCTGTGGCAGTTTGCCATTCTACACAGGCATATTTGGAGTGCCAGAGCAGCAGGGACTCTGAGAGCTGGCTAAAGTAAATGAATGCACAGCCCCAACAAGCTAGCCATTATCCCTGCGTTACAGGGAGATGGGTCTATCCTCTTGCCTTTTGTCTCCTGTCATTTGGCATTGCTGATAGTGAAAAAGCCTCTATTCAGCACGCACTCTGTTGGTATTCATGCAGCAGTTAATTTTCCAGACTGATAATTAGCCACAACTATAGCACAAAACAAAGACCACAATGTGCTGCATTTTGGCCTTTTATGATGTTGTCGACACACTCTTGTTCAAAGCAGACAGTGGTCTGGGTTTAAATACTGGCATTTTTCTGTTTATTTATCCTCTACTCATTGTTCCTGATAGACCCGTTTGACGAAGCTGAGAGGACTGCAGCCAGCTGCTGCTCGTGGCGCAGCAGCATTACAAGGTAATAGACCTACCTCACTTTTTTATGGCTCAGTGGGAAAATTTTCACTGCCGCCCCATATGAAGTCATGAATGCATGCGAGATGGCACACAGCATGTCATTGGTGTTTACACACAGCTGACTCAAATAGATAGAAAAACAGAAGGCAGACATCAGCTCAGAGTTTATACTGCGGCAACTAAAGTCAAGCTGACCCATCAAAGCAAAGTGCAGTAGAGACAGAAAATCCCCACTGCAGGTGGTTTGGGACCTTGCTCTGATCGCCAGTGATCACCAAGGATACTGCACGTTCCAGCATGTTGCACGGAGGGAGGAATGGACTGAACCAAACACAACAATGCAAAGGGGCCCTTGGACGAGCTCAGCTGTTCATGACATTATAAAGAGTACACCCTATGCTTCCCTCTCTATGGCCCAATGTTTACCAATACTAAATTTATTATACTATACAACAAACTTTGGACATCACCACATGATTGTCCTATTACTAATATAGCTTGATCTGTTAACATGGGTGTCCACAGGACATCATCCAGACTGCAGTCTGTCATCACAGTTGATTACACATACTTAGCGCTACTTTTAAAGTGGTCTTTTGGGAATGCTCAGTCTGTGAGGTTTTTTTGCTTGACAGGAAGTTTACAGTGAGCAGCACCAGCTGGTCCACGCAGCAGTGTTAAATCTAACAGACCTTGTTTTCAGTTCCAAAGAAGGCCCAACACTGCTGCAGGCTACAAGGACACAACTCTGAGTCATTTAGCCTGGTAACAGCAGCAGCATTCATAACATTTACTCCAGGGATTTCATCCATCAGTGCACAAAATCACAAAAACAACAGCAAGAATAAGTCCTTCCTTCCGCCATGCAAAGGATAGGATGGGCGATGTGCCATTTTGCCTAAAATAGGTAGTAGGTAGTAATGTGTGCACACAACACATGTATGAAAGGCCACAAGAGCTCATTGTGTGGCACTGAGGTTTCGTGTTTAGCAGTAAAAACTGACTTAACTCAGGGAAAAAGATTATTTGATTTTTTTAACCAAATTATGTGCTTGTTTAATGCTATTATCCTCTTAATCTTCTGCCTGTGCAGCTTAGAGAGAAAGATTTCTTGTATGTTTATGAGTTTGAATTGCGATTAGGGTTCAGTGTGCCCAACCTCAACTGGCCCTTGCTGAGCAAACTGTTAGTCATGTTAAGTTCTCCACTGAAAACAGCCAACAGCAATAAATCACAATTTTAACTTACCAAGTGATGAAAATGTATTAAGCACAACTAGCCAGCCTGTGTTTCCGAACTACGCTACAGGCATACAGAGTGGAACATCTTTAGAACGTTCTATTTATTGTCTGGGGAAGGTTTAATTTTCCATGACTGTACTGTGAAGTTAGCCATCGTCAGCACTTGGGGGCCAAACTATTTTACTGCTCAACAACTGCATGATGTGCAGAACCCTGAAACCCCACCAGTCACATTGTGAAAATGGGATCCAGACCCATAGCTAACTATTTCCTCCTCACTACCTGCTTGTGTCAGCTGAGTGCTGAGTCAGTCTTTTACTTAGCATACATCCAATCACTATAATCAAACACAACTAAAAGTCTCTTCCTGCTCAAGGAAAAAGACTCCAGACACAAAGTCATGTTTGGTTGAGACAGTTTGAGCTAAGATTGTTCAAGACAAGCCTTTAGTAAGCAAGCCTGTAGAGCTGATTGACATTGTACTGCTGGCTGTGCTGTTGTTTTAATTAAAGCTGAATAATTGGTGGTTTGATTGTAAGTAAAATGTAGAGAGTTGTTTAGTTTCTGCAGGCGCTGCTGCTGCTGAGTACAACTTTTTCCTCTTTTCACATTCCAGTCAGCTCGATTCTCCACCCTGATCCATGCTTCTCCTCTGTGTTTTCATCAGCAGGCCATCCCTAATCAATGCATTGCTGCTGATTGATGAAGCAAGACTTATTTCATCTACCCGACTCATTAGAGGCTGTTGCCACCAAAATGGGCTGCTTTTCGTTTGTTAATTGCTATATGTGAATAATGAGCCAAAGAAATCAATCTCTCAACAAACAGTGGTGGTATTGACCTGACTTGAATCACTGGGTCATTTTGTCTCATACATGTAAACACGCCATTCTTGTCTACAAGGCACTCATCAGTAGATTAGTCCCAGCAATAATGTTAATGTTAAAATCACTACAGTTTCCAGGAAAAAAAAAAGGAATCTTACAGTGATCCTCTCATCTCGATCGTCAATGTTTATTCCATCTTTTTTCCATGATATGGTGGGTTCAGGATGTCCCCGTGGAGGTTGACACTCAAGGACTGCCGGCTCTCCTGCTGCCACGATCACATCTGCAGGGTTTTGTCTGAAGTCATCGCGGAGAACTGTGACAAAACAGAAGGAGGTAGAAAAGAAAAAAGAAATTAGCAAAATGTCATACCGCCCTTGGTGAAAACACAGCCAGTGAATGATTACAATGTTAAAAAAGCCCAATACTTAAAGCTGTTCCCTGCTACATTTGCAAAGCTTAAGGCAGTTAAAACAGCAGTCAAGGTGTTTTGAAACACAAAATATAAGGAACACTATTGACTATTACAGCACCTAACCTGCCATGAAAACTGTAACAATCACACCAATATTTCCTCAGAGCATTTAGCGCATTGACTAAATAAAAAAAAAAAGGTATGTATGGTGTATGCTGTATACAAGACTTAAACAGTTGCTGTTTTTAATTCTCTGCTTTCACCAATACAACTTTAATGTCAAGAATCTTAACAACAGCAATGCTGAGTATATATCTGTGCCCATCAACATCTCTAATAGCAAAGTCCTATCTCTTTGTTGACTGAACCACACAGACCTACATAAAATCATGCACACACACACACACTCTTCCATATGCACTAATCATCACCTCTCAATCATTGCCTCTTCATCTCTCTCTCCCTGACACTCCATATTTACATCCCTGGCTCTCATAAACACAGATGAAAATCCTCACTGGATCCAATCCACCACTGCTGCCTTGCTAAGGACTTTGGTGGGATATGATTCTTATTTGCATTGATTTTCCCTTGTAGAGGTGCTGTAAAAAAGAAGACACAGCCATGGATTTTCATTATGCGGATATAAGAGGCCCACAGCCTCTCGTTCCTGGGTCTAATTTGATACTGAATAGATGTGAGGGTTTAAAGAGATGAACTGAGCAATACTGATTTTCGTTTGGGGTCGAATGCAAAATGACAAATCCTGTTTCACCTAAATTCATTAGTCTTTGCCTGCCTGCCTCATCAGAATATCATATCAATATCGTAACTAACCCGGTAGTTCTAACAAGGCAGATCAATGCGTATCTATTTTCTGAGGAGCAGAAGAACCACATGTCTCTGGAGTCCATATCTTTGGTCTTAAAGATAAACCAGAGGTTTATTAGGAGGGGAGAAAGTAATGAAAAAGCAACAAGCGCTCTCCTGCGCACAGTGTGCCAATAATCATTTTCCCAGCTTCACTGCATATAAATATAAAAACATATGAAAATAGTGCTTGTAAATTTCAGGCTGAAACTCAGGCCACACACAAAGTATGCAAGGTCAGCACAGCTTGTGCATGTGCATTGTTATCCCTGTGCATGTATGGAAAAGTAATGTGACTGCGTGCTCATGTCTGTGTTTTGGGGGAAAAGAACAAGCTTTTTGCAGCCTATTGTCTCACGCTCCTCAGCTTGCACTAAAGTCACCTCAGTCACAGATCAAAGTCAGGCTCACCCCAGGACCCCTCACCTACTGACAGCCAACAAATTCCTGACTAAACCCTTTAAGCACTTAATTGGTCATTGCCGAGCCCAGATACTGCTCTTTGCTTCTTGTAATGTGGAATGGGAATCCAACCCAACAGTAGGAACCTGGTTTTGGAGTAAAATGGTCAGTAATAACTTCCCCAGTCTTTTACAACATTATCACACCCACACTTCCCTGCATACAGCTGCAATATTACATAGCCTGAATTCTTAAGCATAGGGAAAGTATTTATCAGAAACAAAGAAAAAAGATTCCTCAGATATTCTGACTCATGATGTTGCCGCCTACGAGGAGGAGGCATACTTGTACAGATATATGTACAGTGTGCTCTGCACAGAAGAATAACGATTATGTGTGTGACCCCTTAAATTTTCTACACTCGCTCTCTTCCAAGTCAAACTCAGCAGTGCAGCTGCGTGGTGAGTGAGCTCATTTGGTGCGGTTAAAAGCAGATACAGCCATCCAGGAATGCAAATGTAAACACTAAACATCCGATCCATTAGAGAACCAGCTCCATCTGAAGAAACACTGACTGAATTTGTAACAGCAAGGTCAACCTGCTCTGAAGAGCGTTAAAGTCTTCAAGGTGAGTGAAACATCAAAGACACTGTGGCCAGACTCAGATAATATTCAAAAGTGCATTGTATATATTCAAACATCTCTCTTTGCTGCTTTGTTAAGTGAGTATAAAAGTGCAATCATACTGTTTGAAATGGCTAAGCAATAATGCGTTGATCGTGAGTATGTATACTTAAGAAATTAAAGGTAAAACAATTGTGACATTCCTGTAATAAATGCTTGGGTGAGTAATTCGGTAACTTTAACTCTGACATTAAGTGCACATCGCCTCCTCTCAGTGGGTCTCTACCTCCCCTGCTGGCCTCACTCTAACTCTTTCAGCTGACATGCAGATGCATGGATCCCCCTGGAATATAAAAAGGGATGTGTGGTGGGGAAAAAAGGGGGGGTGGGGGGTGGGGGGTGCTGCATTGACTAGTTGGAGGCCCGAGGGAGAGCTGGCATCATCCAGTGTTTACACCAACAGCGCAGTGACCTCCACTCCTCCTTAATAGCACTCACTCCCCCACCTCGCTGCCCTCTCTCCTCCTCCAAACCAACACCTCTTTGTTATAAACACAGCTGAGTACAGCGCAGCAGACAGCCCTGAACATCTGCGCAGTGGAAAACAAAATCCTTTGGGATGGAGGCAGAATGAGACAGAGGCAGTCAGACAGTCTGTCAGACAGACAGACATACCCAGATCTGGATGGGGTACAAAGCCCCAACTCTTCCGCCAGAAGCCCTGTCAGATCCCCAGCCTTGGTGGAATCGGTTGTCTGTGCCCCTCCTCCCTCCTGGTTCAAATAAGACATTCAGCCTCCCTTCTTGCTGTACTACGTATGGCCTTGCTCATTCGCCTGCCAGGCTGTTCCTGTTCGAGGACCAGAATTGGGTGAAAAAATGGGATCGAGAGGCTCTCATGCCGTGTGCTGTCCTGAATGTGTGTGTGTGTATGTGGTGTGGTCTGTGTCTGTGTTTGGGATAATGAGCCTGCTCTGCCATTCTGTCTCTCTAGTGAGCCTGCAGCTGTCCCCTAGCAGATAATATTTCCTGTGCTATTAACATGGAGGCCAAACTCTATGTGCGTGTGTGTTGGTGTGTGTACAGAGATTTTCAGTTTGTGGTTTAATATGTGGAAATGGGCCAAAGTCACAGGTCCCAGCATGAAGACGCCTCTTTGTCCATCCTGGATTTGCTCAAATATGCTGATGATGGGATGAAACGGAGTGCATATCCGGACCTGGACAGATATCCATATGCTTTGTCCAGGTAAAGAGATCTAGTTTGCATTGTGTTTCCTCTTTTCAGCAGGCTAGGAACAAAACACATTCTATCTCTTCGGGCTGATATGCCTCAATGCAAGACAAATAGCTGACTGTGCATAAAACAACCATATCTATCAAGGCAGAGGTTTGGTTTGCAGTGGCAAGCATCTGATTAGTCCTGTCAAGCCCAGTCTAACCACACTCTACTGTACCGTATGATAAATCGCTCCCCCAGTCCACAGTAGCAAATTGTAGCTAGTCTGAGGCTAATGCAATTAGCTGCCATCATTTCTTACATCCGAACCCTCCGATAAAGGTCAGTTGAGAAGACTGCTTTTAGCTATGAAAACTCCCAGGTTCATCACCTCTACAAACTATCCTCCATCCAACCACACACTCACACAGACGTGCCCGCCTGCACACATGCACGCATGCACACACACACACACACGCACACACACACACTGTTTTCCTCAGGAAATTGAAAACAGATGTTTAAATGTCAAATTAAAATGAGATTCCCGTGCTGCCCCTCCAACATTAATGAAAATGAAGACTTAATGCCACACACAAGTCTGGGTGGGAAGATCAGATGAGCTTTGTTCTGAGGAAATTAAACCAAGTACAACAAGATTCCCAGCAAATCTTTGAAAGGATACAAAAACAGACCCACAAGGGAATTAAAGATTTATCATAAGGCACCCAGAGTCAATCCTGCAGAGACACAGAACACAGCATGGGTCTCGCCTTTGGCTTTGGGTTTTTCCTTGAAACAGAATGAACATGGCTGGTCCTTAAGGGAAGCAGAATGAATGATAACAGCAGGGAAAGGTTACTAAAGAGAGGAAGAACAGTAGAAGCAAGGGAAAAGAAAGTAGCTGCTTTACAAAATACAAAATAACTCATTTCTCATCCTTGTGGTCTTCCCTCTTGGGTTCATGAATGTACTTCTGCTTCTTTTAAACTCAAATTTGCTCTATTTGTTTCACAAGCTGCCACAACATCAGGCTCTCAGGGGTGAAACATCATTAAATACTGCCTGAGGACATGAGGTTGGATGAATGGAGAGTCCAAAAAAACTGACAAAATATCAAATGGCTAAGCAGCTCCAGATGTTCACGGATATATGTGACAGCTGCAGTAGATCTGCTTTCTCTCTTATTCATATACTGTCAAGACCTCTCTGTGGTGCAAGACAAGTGAGAATGACAAGAAAATACATTAAAAAAGTAAACAGATCACATGTAAAGAAAAATGTTACATATAGTAGTTGTAGCAGATTACAATCTACTCCATTCTGATCAAATGGGGAATTTCTGTCTATTAAATTTGCCTTACAATGGCTGAGCTCCCCTGCAGTGCATTTATACTTACTGAACAATATAATTCCTCTGCTCCTCTGTGAGTGTTTTTATGCCATAAGCAAAAATCTGCCTTAGCTAAATCTGCAGCTAAGTTTTACACTAAACCCTTCCACATTGATGTTCTTCACCTTGCCTCCAGCTCTGTCCTGTGGGACAAACACCTCTCATTCTCTCCCTCCATGTATCTCCCACTTTCTCTCCAAATTTCTTTTTCCCCTCTTGGCATTTGACCCTCTTATCTTCTCCCTCTCTCAGCTTTCACGCACTGAGCAGCTTACATCAAAGACAGGCTCATAGCAGTGGTGCTTTAACCCATGCCACTCTATTGCAAAGGCTGCTGCAGGTGGATGATTTGCCAGCGGCGTGTGTGTGCGTGTGTTTGCACAGCATAAATCTGTAGTTTTGCTGGTGGGTGTGAAGATATAACAGGACTCCTACTGTACTCTGGAGAATAACTGCCTCCCTCCTCCTACTCATTCCCTTGTTCCCCCTTGACCCCACCACGAGGGAGATGAGATTGGACATGGCAGACTCCCCTCTCCTTCTCAATCTGGCTCTCGTTCTTCTGCTCTGAGCTCATGCCTTCGTGCCCACCCTGCAGAGAGTCTGTCCTATCCTGCAGCACACAAGCTGCACTAAGGTTGCCCATAATACTGTCTGGAATGGATGATAGCTTCACAGCTATGTGCTCATAAACAAATGCAGAGATAAAACTGATATAAAGAGAAGTTGTAAATATTAGTGGATATGACAATAAAGCCATCATACTCTATCTTCTCAAAAAATGTTTTCAAATTTAATTTATAGATTTCACATTTATTTTCAAATGCTGTATTGATAAATCATGTGGAAAACAATAGCACCTCTCAAGACAACCGTGACATTCAGTATGAGGTCACATCTGCAGAGTCACGTTGGTTTAAAATGTCTGACAGAGTAAGTGCCTGGCTGACCGCAAGACACCTTGTGGACACCCGTAAATATGTCAACAAGAGCAGACAGACTATTACCCGACTGGCCTTTAGGGTTTGCACCTGCACACCCTGAGTGCCAGGAGGTCATCCTCTAGACTCAGATATGACGTCATGTCACTGAACAGAGACAGGATGCCCCTATTAGCTCTTATAAACACTCAGAACGGAAACAATAAACTATGTGAGTCCATTAATAAATAAACAAAACACAGCCTTGCATGTGCCTGTCAACGTGTTCTTTCAACTTAGTCTGACTCGCTGTAAACGAAAAACTCTGTTTGAAAATTATTCAAAGACATCTCGACAGTTGCAGATCGGATGGGATTGTAACACTGTTTTTTATTAGCATCCACAGAATGAACAGCACATGGGCTACTAAATGGGAGAGATAAACAGATACAAATGTAAACCACACCATGTAGGGAAATGACTCAGGCTGGACCTGAGGGTGTGTGGATCGATTGGGAGTAAGGCGAGGGCCATTTACGCTGTGCTGTGTCGGGTGATTGCAGTCTATACCTGGAACTGGCAGTGACAGCAGATGGCTTCACAGACCTTATTGTGGCACAGCAGAGGGCATGTCTGTACTCGCTGCGGCCCAGTGAGGCTGCAGAGAGCCGAGCACAGCGGGTTCAACGTCGGTGCTTCATCCTCCATGTTACACACTTGTACAACACATGTAGACCTCATGTGCATTCGTTTCCAACAGCAATTATGTCCGTACATAAAGAAACACAAACATCGGGACACATACAGGCGCGCGCACACACACACACACACACCACATAAAGGAAATCTTACCCCACAGCCGTGCAGACAGAGAGACCATTGAGTGCCTGTGTTTGTTTAAATGGTCATAAGTCTTCTCGTCAGGCTTGGAGAGAGAGATGACGTTTGGCGAACACGGCGAAGGGCACGAAGGGCAGTGGGGAGGCAGGTTTATGTGAGTGACTGAGTGAGTGAGTGACTTGGCACCTCATAGTTCAATAAACAGAGCCTGTTTCACTGGAGTGCTGGGTGAGCAGGAGTTGGTCTAAAATAAAGAGTGATTTCAAGTGCTGGAACTGCACAGGCAGGAATGTCGGAGGAAATAAACTGCTCAAAATGTCTCTCTCTCTCTCTCTCTCTGTTCAAAAATGTTAAAAAAAGGAAAAAAAACACAAATCCCATAAAATCCTGATAGGAACACCCACTGCCACAATGCAAACTTGTGTAATAAACATCTGTATGGCATTATCACATTTAAATTTAATGACTGAAAAACATAGACGAGTCATTTGTGGATTCGTCAGCTTCTGTCAGATCAGCCCATACACTCGACATATGAAAATGATTTCAAGGCTGTTTTGATTCTGAAGGATAGTGTGTTACCTGTTGCGGAAACACAGCGTCAAGTATCGTGGGTATTAAATGTGCTGAGATATTTAAAGTTTTCTCATTAGGGGCTGGCCAAGCTAATTAAAACATTTCATTTACACAGCATAAAGCCAGTTCCAACAGAACTCATTCTGTTTCCATTATCAAACAGTGTTTTAGGTATTTTACAATGCAATAAAATAATAATGAGGGAGATAAAGGTGGGAGAAACAGGTAAATCAATGTATTTTACAAGGAAAGAATTAGCTTTTTTTGCAGCACCCTTACAGCAAATGATGACTTCATGACAAAGCTATAGGAGCGCTGCAGTAGTCAGCACTGAGCTGCCAGTACTTACAGAAGCATGTCAGTGACATGTTCTCATTTATAGGTGGAGATCTACTGCTTACTCCCTGAGGTCGAGGAGGAACTGAGAAGCCAAGTAACTTAGCTCTCATCACTTACTGTGTAGTGTTGAGCCTGAAGCGCTCAGCAACAGGATACAAAAGAGCAGATGTAACATCATAGTTCACACACACACACGTACACACACACGTACACCTGTACAGTATGTCATTCTCTGTATCTCCCTCTCACACAGAATGCAGACTGAGACAATGGCGCTCTGATCTGCCCTCTGTGAACTCTGTCAAGGGAATAAACTGCTTCATATACATGCGTACAATTTTCAAGAAAAAGAATAGCACCTTCTTAATTTATGGAAAATTCATAACAATCCAAAGCATAAATGTTTGTCTGCATGTTGGTGACAACTTTCTCTTGCATGCCACATTTCTGTGCAACTCCATTACATCCCTCAGACTGAGTATTTTTCTAATAAGTATTTCTTTAAGGACCTCGCTGTAAACACTCCAACACTACAAAAACTGCTGACAGTATGTTCTATGGATTAGCCAGAACAATGGGGACACTGATTCTGGAAAGAGATGTTGCTGTTGAATTTTGTTTTTTAAACGTAGCTAATTCTTCAGTGAGCAGCAGCAGCACAAAAAACATCCACTTCCTTTGTACAAGGGTAGAGCCAGACATCTCTGAGATGGATATCTTAAAACCTGGCCCAAGAAAGAGCTACCTGCATGTCTAGATGCTACTTGAGATAAGTGAGAAATTATATTTTGTCATAATTTGCATAAACTGGCCATTTATGAGCCTCTTTCTTTGCCTCTAAAATTTTCACTCTTTTCTCACTGCTACTCTCGCTTCTCTGCCTGTGTTCAGCTTTACTGTACAGGGCTAGTCTGTCTGGGTCTTTACAGTCTAATAGGATTTCACACAACACACAAGTGGTGAGTATATGCAGATTGCACATTTGTCACCATAGAATCGTCATTACAGTAAATCCCTTTACCTCCAGAAAAGCAGGCGTAAACACGACAAGAGCCATGGAGTATCTTCATCCACTTGTGCCTAAATCCTGCTACGTGTTTTACATAGCTCAGTTCACATTGTGTCGGTTATGTTTGCTGACAATATCTCACTGTGAGCTGCCCTCCCGTCTGTGTGGCCCCACCAGCTAACCCTCTCCCAGCATCTGCAGAGATGAGGGCCTTATTAAAACAATCTTCCCAATTAACATTCCTGGCCCCTGGAGCCCCACCAGCCCTCTTCCTGGACCTCCTCCACTGTTCCTCTAGATCTAACCCCTCCTCAGCTCTACAATGACAAAGACGCTGTGTATGACCCAGGTCTGCCATGGGACTGTTGAATATGACTGAACTGAGAGGGGGATGTGTGAGGCAGCTTGCTTGCCTTCCACCGAAACTGACATCTGTGTGGCTGTCAGTTTCAACATGTGTGTTTGTTTGTGTTCATCTGTGTACCGAGAGTGTGAGAGAATGGGGGAGAGAGAGGGATGATAGGAATGGATAAATGAGTTAGTACCAGTCGTGGCTGCACAGTCGAGACGGACACACTAATTTGATGTGACTTGCAATGATATGGACTCATTTGCACAGGGTTGATAACTCATGATCCTGGACAGGAAGGAGTCCTGTAAGAGGAGCCTGTCAGCGAGCTAAGTCACACCATCAGAGAAATTACATCCATAAACACAGCCTGCTTTCCTGCAGAGTGCCATTTGACCTGCCGCCTACCCTCATCTGAGCATTTTGGAACATCTGCTGTAGATCCTTTCACTTCTCTATTAGTCTGAGGTCTCACGACCAGATTATAGGATGTGCCCCAGTATTTTGCTTATCTTCCCAAAACAAAGATATATTATCAACAAGCAACAGAGACTGATACGTTGTTATTCTGCAGTCGTGCTGTGCAAACAAGACCAGGGCAGGTGGAATGAGATCCTGATGTGGAGCTACAGTTGAGACCTTTTATAATGACAGCAGGTCTGCCTTAGCTTTATGTCAGGGATAATGAAAATCACAAACATAACACAGCTCCTGCTAGCCTCTGCTCAGTCGGACTTTCCAGTGGTTAACCTACGACAACTTCCACGAAGTTTGGTTGAATTCAGTTTGTGTGGCCACTCATGTACATGTGGTGTTT